>NW_004955459.1:53844-139969 GCF_000276665.1 Chinchilla lanigera
AGATGGGCACTTGTGTCAGTTGATGACCGACCATCTGATCTAGCGTCCCCTTGCAGTTCAGTGCACATGCACAACCTGACTCAGGTTGCACTGGTGTGACAATCCCAGTCCAGTGGACCTATGTCTCCAGGCAGTTTAGGGTACAGGCATAATTCAGACACAAACTGCAGGGTCTACAGTTTGTGAATCACCTAAATCTATGTCTCCACTCAGTTCAGGACTCATACAGGAACCAGATGCAGCCCTGATGGGTAGCAGTCACAGACTTCCCCAGCCTTCGACTCGCTAGCTGGTCTGGGCGAAGGCAAAGCACAGACTTGAATCCATGGGCCCTGCAGTTCCCTGAGTACTCTCTCTCGGCGCAGGGCGCGTGGGGCTCAGAGAGCCCCAGCCCCCAGCCAGAGAAGTCCCCAGGGCCTCTGAGTCAGGACCTCCACTCTGCCGTGGGTGCTGGATCTGCAGCAACTTAGTCTGTAATGTCCCCAGGGTCCTTGTTTGTGCGCTCTGCCCTCAGGGAGTAGATGGAAAATACCTGGCTCTCTCCATGCGTTTCAGCTGGGAACCGTGGTGGTGTGGGCCAAGCACACACTCGAACCCACAGGCCCTGCAGCTCCCGGAGTACTCACTCTCTCGGGGCAGGGCACAGGGGGCTCAGAGAGTCTGCTCATTCAGTGTTGTTTTAATTTGCATTTCTCAGATGACCAGTA
This sequence comes from Chinchilla lanigera, assembly GCF_000276665.1. Lineage (NCBI taxonomy): Eukaryota > Metazoa > Chordata > Mammalia > Rodentia > Chinchillidae > Chinchilla > Chinchilla lanigera. The sequence goes on from NW_004955459.1 coordinate 54,552, forward strand.
ATGTTGAACATTTTTTCATATATTTATTTTCCATTTGTCTCTCTGCATCTGAGAAGTGTGTATTCATCTTAGATGCCCACTTTTGAATTGGGTCTTTGAATTTGAGGGGCCTGTCTTTTTTCTCATTTGATTTCCTCCATAGCTTCCTAGAGTAGTTTCTTTACTTTAGTTGCTATCATTTCAGAAATTTCAGGTGTGTGACTTTCAAGTTCTTCTATATCAGTGTCTCCTGGACTTGTTCTTGATGGGCTGGAGGTCTGGGATTGTGTTTTGTGCCATCATTTTGAATTTTCCAAGCTCCCGAAGTTCACCAAGGCTCAACACTGCCCCCATGATGGTGGGGGTGTGGGGCATGTCTCACTCAGGCTCCCGAAGTTCACTGGGACTCAGTGTGGCTCCTGTGATTTGGTGGGGGTGGGGGTGGCATGCATGGTTCACTGAGTTTCTAGAAGCTGTCCAGGGCTCTGTATCACTCCTGCAATGGTGAGAGGGCAGGACGCATTTCACCAAGGCTCCTGTGTCTCTCCAGGGCTCACCAAGATGATCTATATTTAATTATCTTGAGATATGAGGGAAAAGAGAAAAGAAAGAAGTGAGAAAAAAAAGTATGTGTAGCTATGATAATTGTACTACTATTGCTTTATTGAAAGGAACAGTTAATGTTCAATTGTTTGATCAACCTACATGCCTATATTTGTTTATCTGAGTATCCAGTTTGAATATAACAATATGTAATACAACAACCATTATTAATTTCCTATCAACTTGTCTGAAATTCTGTATTGTTTTTATTGGTTTTATGTTACTTTGTCTATGTCTTTGTGTTTGTTAATTTCTTTTTGTTCTTTTTTCTTTAAAATAAAAAAACCAGGGGCTGGGGGTTTAGCTCAGCGGCAAAAGCGCCTGCCTGGCACACGCAAGGTCATGAGTTCGGTTCCCGGTACCGGAGAAAAACCAAAAAAAATAAAAAATAAAAAAATAAAATTAAATTAAATTAAAAAACCACCATCCTATTTTCCATTAAATCATGTACCATTTTCCATTTCCACCAAGAGTACACAAGAGTTCTTTCCTCTCCACACCTTTGCTAGCAATTCTTACCTTTTGTTCTTTTTAATAACCATCTATGTGGTTTTGATTTTCATTTCCCTGATTACTGATGTTGAGCATTTTTTTCATATAAGTATTGGTAGTTTACATATCATATTTGGAGACATGTCTGTTCAGGACCTTTGCCCATTTCTTAAATTGGGCATTTGTTTCTTGGCTGTTGAGTTCCTTAAATGTTTTGGATAGTGTTATGATCTGAATGTTAGCACCACCCCCCTTTATTGTTACTCTGTGTAATCATTTCACCTAGTGATCACAGTGAGCTACTTTCTACATTCTTTGCCTCATTTTCTTTGTACTTGGAGCGGCACTTGGATGTTTCTCCTTTACTCCTAATTTTAAAGTTAAAAGTAACACATCCTCATGTTAGAAAAATACAGAAATGTGCATGACAAAAAATTAAGCAGCTTTCTTCTCCCTCCACTTCCAGCAGTGCAGCCCTACTCTCCAGAGGTTATCACTGTTGACTAAAAGTTGTAATAAGAATTACATGAGTGATGATTTCTCTCTTTCAAAATATCTGATGGTTCTGTTTGTACCCTGTGTGTTTCTTTAATTTTGACAGAATTCGTGGATATTTTCAAATTCTTATGGCTACCTTTGTATATTTGTGCATGTTTTCTGTAGCCATCTCTCTCTTTCCCTGTAGAAACAGTCGCTCATCTTTGCATTGATTGTTTTTAACATACTGGTAGTGTAAAATTTCAGACATGCAAGAGCAAAGATGACTGTACAGAGAGAAGCCCCTCTCAGTGGAGGTCTTGGCCCTTGGAGCCCTGAGTAGTACTTATATCTACTCTATCACTTTATTTTAAAGCAAATCCCATATATCACATCATCTCATCATAAATATTTCCTTTTATCACTAAGAAATAAGCACTTGATACCTTTAGCACACTTAAATTTGTCAAATTTTTTAAAATTATTAAATACTGAGTTAAAGTTCAGTTTCTCTGTTATAGTGTGTTTGTTAGAACTAGGATCCAAATTAGAACCATTCATTGTGAATGGTTGACATCGTTTTTATAACAGCTTTAGTGAAATATCCATATACCACAATTCATTCATTCAAAGTACATGATACGTTGTGATTTTTTTACAATTGAATGTTTTTATAAGTGCATGTTAGTAGTACAGAATGAGTTTAATTGGGGGCATCTGGTACATAAATTGAACATACCTTCATTCTTTTCATTTCTGTTTCCCACCTTTCCCTTTTCTTCTCCCTCCTTAAATACCCTTTTCCCATTTCCTTCTTCCTTTCTTTCTTCCTTCCTTCCTTCCTTCTTCCCTTCCACCCTTTCCTTTTCTGTTTATTTCTTCTTATATATGAGGAAAACGTGTAATACGGAACTTTCCAAGTGTGGTTTATTTTACTTACTGTGATGGTCTCCAATTCTATCTATTTTCCTGCAAATGATATGGTGCCATTGTTCCTATGGCTGAATAATATTCTAATATGTATTACACCACATTTTCTTTATCTATACATCTGTTGATTGGCATCTAGGCTGTTTCCACAGCATAGCTATAGTGAACTGTACTATAAACATGGGTATTTAAGTATCAGTATAATACCCTCTCCTGAATTAATTCTTATAAAAATATACCTGAGTGGTATAGCTAGAGTTTGGTATTCTCGATGATAGCCATTCTGACTGGGGGAGATAGAATCTTAAAGTAATTTTGATTTGCATTTCCCTCACAGCTAATGGTGTTGAACATTTTTTTCATAGAGTTATTGCCCATTTGTACCACTTTTGAGGAAGGTATTGAATTCATTTGTGTACCTTTGAATTGGGTTTTTATATTTAGGGGATTTAGTTTTTTAATATATTGTAGATGTTAATCCTCTATCAGAAGAGTAAGTAGCAAAGATTTTCCCCATTTTTGTAGGCTGTCTCTTTACATTCGTTTCTCTTGCTGGGAGGAAGCTTTTGAATTTGTTGTAGTCCCATGTATTGATTCTTGATATTTTCTATGCTATGAGAGTCCTATTCAGGAAATCTTGCCTGTGCCTAAGGATTCAAGGATTTCCCTTTTGTTAACTTCCAGCATTTTTAAAGGTTTTGCAAGGTATATTAATCTGGGTTGTCAATTACTGTCTTTTAGGACCAAAAATGTATCATCACTCCAAGCACTCCTAACATTACAGTTTCTGTTGAGAAATCTGCTGTTAGACTGATGGATTTGCACTTATAAGTGATTTAGTGCCTTTCTAAAAGTTTCCAACATTTTTGGCATTTTATCTATGATGTGTTGTAGAGAAGTTCTTTACTAATCATGTCTATTTAGGCTTCTATTGCCTCTTTTACCTGAGTACCATCTCATTCCCCAAATTTGGGGAATTTTCTGCTATCATGATATTGGTCTATACTTCCTCACATTCCTTGATACCAATGAGGCCTAAGTTTATTCTTCTAGAATTGTCCAAGAGTTGGACAACTTTTACATTACTAATTTTTTCATTATTATTATTACTTCATCCATGTTATACTTATATATGCCTTGTTTTCAAGCCCTGCTAGTCTTTCTTCCATTATCTTTTTCCTATTGCCAAGACTCTGAATTGAACTTTTTATTTCAATAAAGATTTCATTTCTAGGATTTCTGCTTGTTTCCCTATTTTTCAGAATCTCTATCTCTTTACTGAAGTGGTCTTTTATATTCTGTATTGTCTTCCTTAATTCATTCAGTTGTTAATTTTTATCTTTGAGCTCACTGATCATTTTAACTGTTACTTTTTAAAAATTCTTTATCAGATGGAACAGATTAGAAGATGCAGAAACAACTCCAAATGCACTCAGCCACCTGGTCTTTGACAAAGGTGCCAAACACAATCACTGGAAGAAGAATCACTTCTTTCATAAATGGTGCTGGAAAAACTGGCTTGCTACATGCTGAAAATTAAAATTAAACCCATGTCTGTCATGATGCACTAACCTAAAGTCAAATAGATAAAAGATCTAAATACTCAAACAGACATAGTAAATCTACTGGAAGATGGAATAGGTGGGACTCTGTAAGACACAGGTATAAGCCAGGACTTTATGAACAAAACCCCAATCAGACAGGAACTATCACAAAGAATCAACAACTGAGATCTCACCTTATTAAATGCTTCTGCACAGCAAAAGGAATCACCAAGAGAGTGAAAAAACAATCCACAGAGTGGGAAAAAATTTATACCAGCTGTTCTTCAGACAAAGGACTAATATCTAGAACATAAAAGGAACTGAAAAAATCAGACCCTCGAGATTCAAAGACCTAATCCAAAAATGGGCATCTAAGATGACAATTCTCAGAAGTGCAAATGGTAAATAAGTATATCAAAAAATGTGAGCACCACTGGCCATTCAAGAGACACAAATTAAAACAATGCCAAGATTCCATCTCACTGCAGAAAGAATGGCTATTACCAAGAAAACAACTAATAACAAATGCTGGTGGGGTTGTTGGGGGAAAGGAACACTTTTTCCTTTACTGTTGGTGGGAGTGTAGACTGATGGCAACCACTGTGGAAATCAGTGTGGAGATTCTTCTAAAAACCTAGGATTAGTGATCCCTTTATGGTTTATGTCTATGTGTCCCCCCAATGCCTCGTGCGGACATGGGGCAGGCTTTTAGAGTTTGAATATGAGTGTGAGAGCTGCACCCGCCCTGGAGTGGATAGTTTGCATATGTAAGGGAGAGGAAGAAGTGCTTGAGGGCATTCCTCCTCCACATCCTCCCCCATTCCGCCCTGGTGAGTGCTTGCGGGTTAGCTGTGTGCGGCCGCCCTGAGATGCAGCCCTCTGCAGTGTGCCACTCTGCCTTATAATCTGCCAAGTACGGATTGAAACTTCCATGAACTGTAAGCGAAATAAACCTTTCCTTCCTTAATTTTGGGCGTCAGGTATTTTGTCCCAGCAGCGAGAAAAAAGTAACCGAGACACCTTTTGACCCAGCTATTCCCCTTCTTGGTATCTTCCCAGAAGAATTAAAAGCATCATACCACAGCAATATATGTACACTCATGTTTATAGCAACACAGTTTTTAATAGCTAAATCTTGGAAGCAACCCAAATGCCCATCAACCAATGAATGGATAAAAAAGATTTACTTTTTTTATAAGGGAGAATTACTCAGCCATAAAGAAAGATACAAGATAAAATTGAGACATTTATTGTTAAATGGATAGACCTTAAGACATAATTGTAAGTGAAATAAATTGGACACACGTGTAAATATTGGTGTGAGAAACTGAAAATTTAAATAAGAACATAAATACAATAGACACTGTGAAAGGAAGAAACTGTTCAATAGGGAGTGATAAGTAAGTAAATTCTTTCTAAAGAATTTCACCCACTTCACTATCTGTGGGAACTGCTTTTGGGAACTTGGGATTTTGGGAGGCATCTTGTTGCCTTTTTTTCTGATTATAGTTGTGTTTCTGTTAAAGTTTGCAAATTAGTTGGGCAGGATGTCTCTTCCACTGTCATGTGGGGGTCTTCTTCTTAATAAGTGAATTTCTCTTTGTGATGTGACCCATGTCATGGGTTTGTATGAATGTTTCCACCCACTCTGTTCTGGATGCTAGGTTCCACCCCTAGCATATGTCTGAAGATAATGCAAAACTGGTAATATACATGTATCAAATATATTAAAGAACAAAACTGAGATTCAAAATGAGCTCAGAAAGGCTGGAATAGTGGGCTGTTGCATTCTTTTCATGGCCCAGAAAAGGGGAGCTGGTGCTAAGGGATATGCCCTTTAGTGCTGGGCAGAAGGAGCCAGGGATAGGTCAATGTGGTTTTTAAAATTATTTTCACAGGATTGTGCAACCATCATTACAAACTAATTTTAGAACATTCCCCCACCTCAGAGCAACTTCATACCCAACAGCTGTTATTCCCCAGTCTTCCCAGCTGTACCCCTATCCAGTGATAAACACTAATCTACTTTTAAGTCTCTGGATATTTCATGTAAATGGAATCTTTCAATATGTCATCTTTTTCTGACTGGCTTTTTTCAGTTATATTTGCAGAGTTCATCTATATTGTAGCTTATGTTAGTACTTAATTACTTTTTATTGCTGATTAAAATTCTATTATGTGTATACACCCCAACATCTCAACTATTCATTTATCAGTTGATGAAATTTGGTCTTCTTGTCAGCATATGTTCTAAGTGTGTTCCAAGATTGTGGGGCTTTTTTAATTTTTTTCTTTGTAGTTTATTCAGTTGGAAAACTGGTTTGTCTTCAGCGTTTTCACAATCTGAGACGTCATTTCACGTTTTCATATGCAGTTGTGTTTTCTCTTAATGTTTAGCTCTAGAGGTTCAATCCAGACACAGGGTTGATGTTTCTTGGCAAGAATGTTTAACAGGCATACTGTCTTCTTTCACCAGAAGGCTTATAACATTGGGGCATTGATTTTGTGATGTTAGCAGACAGTATCATTGTTTAGCTCCAGTAATTCATTAGGAGTTTAAAACTTGGTGCCTATTTCTCAAGAAATTAATCTGAAATCTTTTTTGTTTTTTTTTTTACATTATAGTTTCAAATTTGTTACTGTTTGACTATGAGAAAGTGATGTGTATATGTCATTGTGTACCTTATTAGATTATTCCTATAAATCCCTGTTATGGGTTGTGTCTGGATGTCCCCTCAAAGCCTCATGTGGTCATCGGGGATAGGCTTTTCAGAGGTGGCCAAATCTAGAGTTTGTGATTGATTCATGGCCCAATGATGGGATTAAATGTATGAGTGCTACACGCGCTTTATGGTGAGTAGCCTGCATACAATATAAAGAACAGAAAGAGGTTTGTCTCCCTTCCCCTCTTTCTTTCTTGTTGCTTTTGCTTCCTTGTAGGTGCCATGATCTGTTCTCTGTCATGTGCTACCCTGTCTTGGAGCCCATCAATTATGGACTGAAACTTCTCTGAGCTAAATAAACCTTTCCTCCCTTAACTTTGGGTGTTGTGTATTTTGTTCCAGCAATGAGAAAAGTAACTAAAACAGTCCTTATGGGTTTTCCCAGGATTATCCAGAACTTTCTAGATGATAATACCATATGCATTTAGTGTTTCTGAAAGAACCCTTCTTTTTTTCTTATAACACTGCATTGCTAGGACATCAGAACACTGTGGTCAACATCAGTGGTGAAGGTACCTCCTCATTACAGGTTTACACACACCCAAATATAGAGATACATGATTTCTCTCTGGTGTTGTAACTGGGGGGCCAGATTCAGCAGACAGATTTAGGCCTGCCTTTTGTTGTCCACAACACATGTAGCTCTGCATTCAGGGACCACAGAGAGCCCCAAACTGCAGGACTCCAGCCAGCCTCAGCTGAAAATAATGACTGGCCGGTCTGTTCTAAATAAAGCACCACCACACAAAAAGGAAGTGTGCTGAGGTGTATAAACTGCAGACCAAGCACACAAGCTTCCAACCTGCTGCCAGGGACAGTGTTGAAGTATTGTCTGTTTGAGTGCATTTTCTCCATGGAAAACGTCTGGCACCTGCTGTGGCCATGAAGAGCACTCAGGCTCTTCCTGGACAGGTAGCCAGGCTGGGGAAAAAGTTGGTACACACATTTAAGGATTTTTTTTTTTTTTAAGGTGAGAAAGACAGCATAGTCCTGTATTCTTTCCAGGAGTTTCCCTGTTTCTCAAGCAGAATTTCAGGGCAGGTCTTAAGGTTACTAACCCAGTCACAAAGAGGACAGGGGATTGGCAGGGAGACCAATGGGGTAGCGTGACTTTCTCCTTGGGCTGTGTTCCCATAGCTCTGAGCTGCTGATATCTTTCCCAGGGAGGGAATCCTTGCAGAACACTGAAACCTGAAGCCCTTGAGACCTGGAGAACCTTAGCAAAAACTCTCTCTAAGAGGAATTGAGTTCCCAGACACTCAGGACCCAAGCACTTGCTTACAATTGGAGAGAAGAACCATTCTCCTATCTGCCGAATGTCAGCCTTGTGAGTGAGCCAATGGGGCAGCTACTCAACCTGTAGGTTTTTAACAGGATTGTGTACAAAAACAATGCTTGTGCCTTTTTCCCCTCTAACAGAAAAGCCAGAGAAAAAAGTATAGTAGTGAGTAGACACAACATCTTACAAGCTTCCTGGGTTGAGGAAGTTGGATTTCTCCACTATAGTTTCTCCTTTCTTTGCAACATCAGCACGGGCTAGGCCCTTCCTGGCACTGCACAGGCACCCCCAGCACCGACCAGTCTCTAGTCCTCAGCTCTGCTGAATGGCCTGTGTGACAAGCACACTGAGCTGAGAAGTGCAGCTGCTCTCACTGCCGCTAACTGAAGGACCACTAGCAGTGAGTCAGATTTCAAGAGTACTACTTGAACTCCTCTGGGAGGGCCAGGGCTTCCGGGGGAGGTCTTGGGTCAGCCTGAGACTCCCAGCCTGGAGCCTTTTCATCACTCACACCCAGCAGACCAGGAACATTGGGGAGACATGGAGGGAGGGCCAGACATGGGAAGTGGTGAATTAAATGAGTGGTATCAGGGAATAAGGGTGGTATGGTCAGAAAGACAGGTAGCCAATCCAGCTGGTAGCATAACTTACAGATACAATTCCAGCCAATTTTCATAGGCCACAAGCAGTATCTAGCCAGCCCTTCAGCTCCCCAGCCAGTCAACCAATCCCTTGGCCAGACAGACTTTCAAATGGACAGAATCCCAGAGCAACAGACTCCCAGATGGACAGCCAGCCAGACAAATGGGCAGATTCTTGGACAGATGGAAGATGCATCTCCCCACCTCTCACCACAGCCAGATATCCAGAAAGACCTGTGGCCAGGGAGAAATAACGCACCCCTTCCCAGAGTGGTTGGAAATTGGACCGCATATTCCAAGCAGATGACAGAACCCCTTCCCAGTTGACAAAAAGAGTGTTATCTCAGTTGAGAGACAGCTAACCCACCTAGTCAGCCTTCAGCTGGATTGACAGACTTATCCTACACCCATAAGATAAACCACAGCCTATGAGGAAGATATCTAAGCAGGAGCTTGCCTTCTAGATGGACAGTTCCTGACCAACCTCTCCAGGCAGACAGGTAGACTCTCAGCTCAGTCCCTGCCAAGCCAGAAGATATATAAACTAGCAAGGCAGAGACCCTAGTTGAGGAATCAGCCATCCTATTCCTGCTTACCACCATAGATAGTCCAGTGACTCCTCAGTGCTGCCACTGCTCCTACTGACCACCGAAGTACAGGACCATTGTCCTCCAGTGACATCCACTAACATTACAGTCCAGAGACATTTCCTGATCCCTCAGTGACTTCCCCATTTATTCTGGCATCCCTGACTGCTGTTAGCAACTCAAGGATTCAGAGAGCCTCCACAACTTCCTCAACAAACCTGTTTTCTACAAATCTATGGATGCCACCTCCTGAGTCTCCAAAAACTCTTGACGATCCACAAAATATCAGTGATGATTCCACTGGCATTCACTGTTCAACAGGCACTTCCCTAACATGACTGTTTAGTAACTAAACACTAAATTGTAATGACCCCTGAATTTTTCTTTCACTGACCTCCCTGAGATTGTCATTAATATCCACTGACCTCAATTTAATGATCACTGCTGACCCCATTGGAACACTCGAGTGTCCACAGCCACTTCCACTGACCCCACTATAAGCAAACCCTCCAGCTGTTTGACCTTTGATATCTGAACTGAAACTGAAACTATAGTCAGCAGGTCAAAAAAAAATTGAATTTAAAAAATTGAGACAGGAAAATTATATGAAATTCAAAGTTCAGTGTCCATAAAGTTTTATTTGAATATAGCAACACTCATTTTTTTTGTATTGTCTGGCTACGTTGGTGCTGCCCCATCAGAATGAAGTAGCCGAAACAGAGGCCAGAGACAGCAAAGCCAAAACCACTTCCTATCTAGGCTTTTTTATAAAAGTAGCCATCCCTAATTTAAACATTCTGATGACCTCTAATGAATTACATTGGCATATTACCAATAACTCTGTTGACCTTCCAGTGACTTGAAGCACAACTTCAGTCCCCAGTGTTACGCTTTGACACTACAATCTTACATTGGTGTCTACTGACAGCCCCTTCAATAACACCCTTAGGATTCTTCCCTGACGCCGGTGAGCAGCATCAGCCCATGACCATGACTCAGGCCTGTCCTTGAAAGACTTCTTGGCACCTGTCCACTCTGCAGCCTCCAGGCCCCCATGGGGACTGCAGCTGTCCTCCGACCTGCACGTTTGCTGGATCTGGGGCAGAAAAAGAAGCCCTTTAAAAGTGTTGAGAACACTTCGAACCTTGGAACCTGTTTTCAGTGTCTCGAGTCTCAGTTTGGCAGAAACTGAAGGCTGAGATCCTAAAGACTGGATCCTGTGGTACCAAGCTTCCCCAGCTGATCCCGAATAAAGATGGAACCTTAGGAAATGCACAGGTGCAGACGCTTCTGCTCCGTCTTTACAAAGCAAGGGGTGGCCCTGTGTACTTTTTCCTCGCAGCCACCTCCTCCTCGGACTTTCCTCCGATCCAGCTGCCGCGCACGGCGCTGACGTCCCCCACTAGGGGGTCCAGAAGCTGCAGGAGCTCTCAGGCGGCCATGCACCGCTGGGCTGAGACCCCACGCAGGCTGGCCCAGGAGGACCGACGAGGGGCACGGTCACCCATCCCGAGCCGGCACCTGGAGGTCAGCCGGGCGGATCAGGGTCAGGCCGAAGACGCCACAGGAGTTTGTGGGACGGTGCGGATTCGATCTACACGGCGCGGCAACACGAGACAAAACCAAGGGAACAGGGAAGCGCCCGTAGGACTGGCTGCTCTGCGGGACAAAGGTCCCCGATCGCTGCTGTGGGCAGGGCCAGAGAACTCCGCTGCCATTGGCCCGGGCGCGCTCCGAGGCCGGCCTCCCCTCGGCCTCGGCCCGCAGCCTCCCAGAGCCCCCAAGCCCCACGGCTCGGCAGCGCCATGGCCCGCAGCCTGGATGCGGCGCGGCGCTTCCTGCAGCGGCTGGAGGCACGCGGCGGCCGCGAGGGGGAGGCCCTGGCTCGCGAGTTCAGCGTGAGTGGCCGAGCCGCGCGGGGCTCGCACCTGGGCGGGCGGACCCTGTCCCCGGGCGCTGCCCCTTCCTCTCTGGTCCCAGCTGTGCCCGCCCCAGGGCCCTGCTCCCTCCCCACCCCGGCACTTCTATCGCTCTCGCGCGCGGTCTCGCCTTCCCCTCTGCCCGCGGGGCCCTACAGTGCCAAGTCCCGCCGCTGGACGGGGTCCGGGAGCCCCGGGACGATTTCTGCTTGCGGCGGGCGCAGCTGGCGGGGGGTGCGGGGGCGAGTTCGCCTGGCCCCGGGCGACCTGAGAGGCCCTGCGATCCCGGGGAGTCAGTACGCGGGGAAAAGAAGACCCGAGAGCGGCAGTGCCAGGATACGGCCGTCAGCATCGGATCAGCGCTCTGTCTACTCCGGGCTATGACTCAGGACAGTTTACTCCCCCGTCTGGCCTCAGTTTCTCCTTTAAGTTAATGACCCAACTGGCTGGAGAGTATGTGCAGGGTAGGGGTAAAAAGGCTTTGTCAAGCGCTTCGGTAGATGTCATTGTCATCACTTACAAAGTTTCTAAGCATTGCAGTAGTAGTGTAAACTAAGCCCAGTGAGTGCTAATGTAGCTCCGAGGGCACAACATCCTACAGGTAATGAAATAATTAAAATTTAATAACGTATTACCAAATATAGAAACATACTATGCAAACATGTAAACACAATGTATGATTACTTATATCTAATTTAGAAATATGTGATATAACTATATAAACATAAATGTGATTTTATTTATTTATTTATTTATTTTTTGGTTTTTTTTCCTCTGGTACCGGGAACCGAACTCATGACCTTGCGCTTGCCAGGCAGGCACCATAAATGTGATTTTAAATGACAGTTTACACAAAAACTTCATAAAACAGTACAATAGCATAAATATTAATTTAAAATCCATGGTTATACGGTAAGTTCATCAAGAAACAAAATAGCACAGATAAGTATGAAATTAAATGTACACATATGAAATATTGTAGTATATAAATTAGAAATGCATAATAAATGTAAAATATATAACTTATAAATATGAAGATGTACAGAACAGTAACAGCATCCCTATGGCATGTGAAGATTTGGTTGCTGACCCACTCTGGGCCCCTGTTGAGAGGGTTGGGTGGAGCGCGCCCCCTGCCTCAGGGCCTGGATTTGTCTTCTACGAGGAAGGCATTGCCCAGACACTCGGGCGTCCTGGAAGACTGGAATGATCCAATGGACAATAGTGCAGGACTCGGAAGGGCGACTTTCAAACAATGGTGCATTGGCAGGTGTTATTCATTATCACTGTGATTGTGACTACCTGATGAAGATAGTAATGGACTCTTCACTCATCATAAATCACCTACCAATAACCAAGTACCTGTGCTATCGTATTACATCAGTAACATATTAGACATTGTAACTCACTACAGTACATATGGCAATCATTTGTTTTGTTATATAAATAATATATTGCACACACTACCACTGACTACACCCTCAGCCCATATGTAATTAATTGTTATTGTTTACAGTACAATGTAGCATGAATTGAGAGTCCAGGGGCAGGTACTAACAGGTCTCAGTTCGACTAACAGGTCTCGTGTTCCATCACCTTTCTCCCCTGCACCGGGAGGATGATGCCAGGAATGATGTTCACTTCTGTAGGATCCTGCGATGGTGACACGCCCTTAGTGGGGGGCCCCGGTGTGGCCCAGTGCAGAGCAGGCTCTGCGCTATGGGAGTGTGTGTTTTGTATTCTTGGTCCTCAACTCTGACCTGGTTGCTCTCCTCATCTCTCCTCCCCACTTGCTCACCCTACCTCTCTCCAGGACATCCGAGCCTGTTCTGCCACCTGGAGGACTGATGATGTGTGTTCCACAGAGGTGGGCAGTCTGCCCAGCAATGTGAGGAAGAACCGCTACAAAGATGTGGTGCCATGTAAGTAAGGGGCTTGGGACGAGCAGGGGCCTCTGCGTGTGTGCGTTCCCCTGCCAGGTTTCACGCCTTTTTCACCCCAAACTCTTAAATCTCTCACCTTACCCACTGGCAGATGATCAGACACGAGCGATTCTCTCTCTGCTTCAGGAGGAGGGCCATGGTGACTACATCAATGGCAATTTCATTCGGGTCAGGCTGGTAGTCAGGGAAGGGGGAGGACTAGGGCTGCTGAGGGTGGGTAGTGGGATCTTCACAGTAAATGGGTCTTTCTCAGGGTGCAGACGGAAGCCAGGCCTACATCGCCACACAAGGACCCCTGCCTCACACTCTGCTAGACTTCTGGCGCCTGGTCTGGGAGTTTGAGGTCAAGGTCAGACTTGGGGGGAAAAAGGGGGGCATGATTTTGAGTCTGCCCATGGCTGTTTCCTCTAATCTAAGTCACCACCTCCCCTAGGTGATCCTGATGGCATGTCGAGAGACAGAGAATGGGCGGGTAGGTGCCCCCTCCACCCCAGTGCTGTGGCCGGTGCAGGGAAGAGGAAGAAGGAATCTTGTATTCTCCTCCCTGACCCTAGGGCCTGAAAGCTCAATTCCTGGAGTGGTCTCACAGTGGATCTGTGGGAAGCCACTATTCCTCTCTAATTTTGCCTCAGTCTTTTTCCTTTTGTTCATGGGGCTAATTCCTTTTCTCCTGCTGGGGTTCCCATGCAAGGTACACCACAGACCATAAGGCTCTACTGACTTGTTCCTGACTCTGCCTCTTTGCACCTTCCACTTCCCTGAAACCATGCTGGCCTCTATTAGTCTTCAGATGTGCCAGCAGGCACCCTGCTGTAGATTTGTGTCTTGACCATTTCCCCTGCTTGGGACCTTTCTCCCCAGGGCTACTCCTACTGGCTTCTTCTGGTCTTTACTTCTCTGAGACCTTCCTGGAGCCTCATATCATTCAGACTCTCACCATGCCAACTCTTCCTACTCTCCCTGTTTTCTTTGTAGTTCTTACAAACTTGTAACATACTAGATAATTCAAAATATGAAATGCCAAGCAGGTGCTTGTCAAAATCTTGGAATAGGTTTTTGTAGAAAATGCATCCATAAACTGGTATCCCCTTCTCTTTTTGTATTTTAAAGAGAATTTTTGAAAAGAACAATAGCAAAATATCAACAACATAGATGAAAACAGAATAAAGCAAAAACAACAAAATTATACAGGGTTTAAGAACGAAATGATAGGAATTAACAGTGGTTGTTATATTACATATTGTTAACTTCAACAAAATTGCTCACATTAGCAGATGTAAGAGTGCAAGATTGATCAAACCATTCAAGAGAATAAAAAATAAAAATTAGAAAATTAAAAATACAAAATGCACTCCATATACACTATTACTTTTGCTTTTAATTATCTTTAAAGAAGAGCTTTATTGAAATACAATCCATACATTTAAAGCATATAATTAAGGAGCTTTTAGTGTATTCTTGAGTTAGCAACTATCCCCACAAGAAATTTAGAACATTTTAATTATCCAATTACTAGGCACTGCCCATTTCCCAGCCACTATGCACATAGGCAACTCCCAATATATTTCCGGTTTCTACAGATTTGCCTACTGCAGACGGTTCATATCATTGGAGTCATACAACATGTGGTCTTTTGTGACTGGCTTCTTTCATGTAGTGTGTTTTTAAGGTTCATGATATTATAACATGTATTAATTAATTTCCTTTTATTGTTGACTAATATCCCTTTGAATGGATATACCAGATTTTACTTATGCATTAAGCAATTTATGGAATTTGAGTTATTTTTAGTTTGGGCTGTTATTAGTAATGCTGTTATGAACATTCATATAATAGTCTTTGTGTAGACATATATTTTCATTTCTCTTTGAGTATTATTGAGCAGTGGAATTTCTGGATCATAAAGGAACTCTATTTTTAACACTTTGAGGAAATGACAAGCATTTCCCATAGTAGCTACATCATTTGACTTTCTTATCAGGAATGTGTGATGGTTTCAATTTTTTAATATCGTCATTTGTTGTCTTGTCTTTTTTTATAGCCATGCTAGAGAATGTGAATTAGTTTTTCATTGCGTCTCTTTTAA
The DNA here is from genome assembly GCF_000276665.1 of Chinchilla lanigera. Lineage (NCBI taxonomy): Eukaryota > Metazoa > Chordata > Mammalia > Rodentia > Chinchillidae > Chinchilla > Chinchilla lanigera. The sequence continues at coordinate 69,755 of NW_004955459.1, forward strand.
ACTTATTCTGAAATACACATAAATTTGTCTTTTAACCATTTAAAGTATATAATTCAGTGGCAGCAAGTATATCACACTGTTGCACAACCATCATCATTATCCATTTCTAGAACTTGTTTATCATCCCAAATGTAAACTCTGTACTCAGAGTTTAAACAACACTAACATTTAAACAACTCCCAAATCCTGACCACCTCTACTCTGTTTTCTGCCTTTATTAATTTGTCTATTCTAGGTACATCCTAAAAGTAGAATCACAGAATACTTATCTTTTTATCACTGGTTTCTTTCACTTAATATGTTTTCAAGGTTTATCCATGTATCAGAATATTATTCTTTCTAAAGTTGAATAATATGTAATTGTACATATGTGTCACATTTTGTTTACCCACTCATCTTGTTGATAAACATTTGAGTTGTTTCTGTCTTTTAGCTATTGTGAATAATGCTGCTTATGTGTATTAATAAATATGTTTGCATCTCTATTCAGTTCTTGGGTATGCATCTAAGGTAGGATTGCTGGGTATATGACCATTCTATGTTGATGTTTCCTACAGAGACTACATCATTTTGTATTTCCAACTAAAGTATGCAAGAGGTTGCAATTTCTCCTCATACTTGTCAACACTTGCTATTTTATGCTTTCCATTAGCAAAACCACTCATTGTGGTTTCGGTTTTCATGTGCTATTTGTCCAGTTGTGTATGTTCTCTGGACAAACATCTATTCAGACAATTTAGCCTTTTATTTTTTTGAGACAGGGTCTTCCTATTCAGCTTAGGCTGATCTTGAACTCACTCTGTAACCCAGGCTAGCCTGAAACCTATGGCACCCTCCTGGGTCAGCCTCCTGAGTGCTGGGACTACAGGCATGCACTACCATGCCTGGCCTTGGCTATTTTTAACTGAGTTATTTGGGGCTGTCTTTTTTATTATGAACTTATAAGAATTCTTCTGGCTACATGTTCCTTATAAATACATGATTGACAATATCTTTCCCATTCTGTGAGTTGTCAATTCACTTTCTTGATGGAATCCTTTGAAGCGTATTTTTTAAAAACTTTGATGAATTACAATCTATTTTTTGTTTATGCTTTCTGTTTTATATCTAAAACATTGTCTAATCAAAGGTTATAAAAATGTGCTCCTAAACTTCCTCCTAAGTGTTTTATAATGTTATCTTTTAGCTTTGGATCTCTGATTCATTTTAATTTTTGTATATAATGTGAAATATGTGGCCAGATTCATTCTTGTGCATGTGCGTATCCATTTGTCCCAGCACAATTTTTTTTCTTGGTACATACACGTACCATAGCTTGGTAGAGGTACATAATGATAACATTCATCATAAAGAATTTGTACCTGTACATGATATATCTTGCTTCTTTTTTTCTCCATTCCCTTCCACTCCCTTCACTCTTCTTCTCCTCCTCATTTATAAAAGCTTTGTTTCCATTTTTTCCCTTCTGTTCTCTATTTTTCTTGTCCCTTCCTTCCTTCCTTTACCCTCCCTCCTCCATTGTTCCCCTTTTAATTTGAACATTTTCTTCCCATTTAACAATGTCTACTATACAGTTTGTTCCTTATTTACACTTTTGGTTTCTCACACCAGAGATAAGTGTCCAATTTATTTCACTTAAGAGTATGGCCTGTAGGTGCACCCATATACCTGGAAATGTCTCAGGCTTGTCCTTTCTTATGGCAGAGTAGTACTCCATTGTATAAAATGAACCACATCTTTACCCATTCATCAGTTGATGCATTTGGGTTATTTTCAAGATTTAGCTATTACAAATTATGCTGCTATAAACATGGGTGTGCATATATTGCTGTGGTATGATGCTTTTAATTATTTGAGGAAGATGACAAGAAGAAGAATAGCTGAGTCAAATAGACCCTCTGTTTTAGTTTTTTTTTTTTTTTTTTTTTTTTTTGTTTTTCTCCGGTACCAGGAACTGAACTCACGACCTTGCGCTTGCCAGGCAGGCGCTTTTGCCGCTGAGCTAAATCCCCAGCCCCCTGTTTTAGTTTTTTGAGAAATCTCCACAGTGATGTCCATTGTAGTTGCACAAGTCTACATTCCCACCAACAGTGCAGAAGGGTTCCTCTTTCCCCACAGCTCCATCAGCATTTGTTATTGGTTGATATTTTGATAGTAGACATTCTTTATGGGGTAAAATGGAATCTCAGCATAGTCTTAGTTTGCATTTCTTGAATGACCAGTGATGTTGAACATTTTTTTATGTATTTATTTGCTGTTTTGTACTTCATTTGAGAAGGGTGTGTTTATCTTAGGTGCCCACTTTTGGATCGGGTCTTTAAATTTGGAGGGTTGTTTGTTTGTTTTAGTTCTTTATATATTCTAGATAGTAGTCCTTTTTCTGAGGAATAGCTGGCAAAAAATTTTTCCCACACTTGGTTTGTCTCTTTACTCTATTGTTGGTTTCTTTTGCTGTGCAAAGCTTTTTAATAAAATGAGATCCTGGTTAGTTTTTTGTGATATTTCCTATGTGATGCAGATTTTGTTTATAAAATCTTTGCCTGCACCTACATCTTCAAGAGTTCTACCTAGGGCAGAACAACTGGGATGGAGGAAAGGAGAAAAGAAGGATACACACACACACACACACACACACACACACAGCTAAAATAATTGTACTACTAATCTCTATTGTTTTATTGAAAAGAACAGTGAATGCTTAATTGTTTGATCAATCTTGCATGCCTATATCTGGTAATCTGAGCAACTATTTTGAAGATAACAATATGTAATATAACAAATATTGTTAATTTCCTATCACCTTGTTTTGAAATTCTGTATCATTTTTATTGCTTTTTTGTTGTTTTATTTCTGTCTTTATTTTTGTTTTTTGGTTGTTTTCTCTTTAAAATAAAATTTTAAAAAAGAGTTCTACCTATTCTATCTTTGAGCAGATTTAGGATTTCTGTTTTAATATTTAGATCTTTGACCTATTTCAATTTTAATTAGTACATGGTGAAAGGCATGGGTTTAGTTTAAATCTTCAGAATATAAAAGGCTAGTTTTTCCAGCACCATTTATTAAAGAGGCTATCTTTCTTCCAGTGAACATGTTTAGCCCCTTTGTCAAAGATAATGTAGTTGAGTGGTTTGGAATTTTTTCTGAATCTTCCATTCTGTAGCATTGATCCTCAGGCCTATTTTTTGTACCATGCTATTGTTTTTATTACAGTAGCTTTGTAGTATAATTTTAGGTCAGGAATTGTGATGCTCCCTGCCTTGCCTTTGTTGTCCAGAATTTCTTTCACTAGTATAGGTCTTTTCTATTTTGAAATGAATTTTAGGATTGTTTTCTCTAATTCTGTGAGAAATGCTATTGGTATTTTCATCAGAATTGCAATAAATCAGTGTAACAATTTCGGGAGTATAGCCATTTTTACTATATTGGTTCTTCCTACCCAAGAACTGGGAATACCTTTCCATTTTCTGACATCATCTTTGATCTCCTATTTCAGAGTACTATAGTTTTCAGTGTAAAGGTCTTTACTTTCTTTGTTAGATTGATTCCTAGATATTTCAATTTTAGGGGATGTTATTGTGTGAGGTTGGACCTCCTTGGGTCGAGGGACCTGGGCCTGTGGTAAGCAGTGACACAGTGCAAAGAAGACACTGGGGACCAGGTTGATGGCACAGATCCGGTTTATTGCGGAAGTACCAGGCATTTTATTGAGCAGGCTAGAGGCGTGGCAATGGAGGCGGGCTAGGGGCGTGGTTTGGAGGCAGTACTTTTGGCCGGGGGACTGTGCGGAAGTAAGAGGTCAGAGCGGGACAGCCTAGGCAGGGCGACTCACTCGGTGTGCCGAGGACATGATGAGTCCGAGTGTGCTCATTCTCGCTCCTCTGTCACGGCCATCAACCAGACCTCTGGACCCCTCTTTCCCACAATTGTGAAAGATGTTGTTTCACTAATTCCTAAGTGTGTTTGTTATTTGTGTACAGGAATAGTATTGATTTTGAGTGTTCACTCCGTATCCAGCCACACTACCAAATTTGCTTATTAAACCTAGAAGTCTTCTGGTGGAGTTTTGGGTTGTTCTATGTAGAGTAACATATCATCTGCAAATGATGATTTAACTTCTTCATTTTCTATCTTTATTCCTTTTATTGCTTTCTCTAATTGCTTGGCTAATGCTTCCACAATTATATTGAATAAGATTGGTATAGTGAATATCTTCATCTTGTCCCTCACTTTACAGTTAAAGCTTTCAGTTTTTGACCATTTAGTATGATGTTGGCTGTTGGTTTGTCATAGATGGCTTTTATCAGATTGAGATAAAGACCATTTACTCCAATTTTCTGGAGGGATTTTATCGTGAATGGGTGTTGGACTTTGTCACAAGATTTTTCTGCATCTATTGAGATGATCATGTAGTTTGTCATTGGCTCTGTTAATAAGGTGTATTAAATGTACTGATTTGCATAAATTTAACAATCCCTGCATCCTTGTGATGTTTATAATCTTCTTACTGATTTGCTGCATTCTGTTTGCCAGTATCTTTTGGAGAATTTCTGCATCTATGTTCATTAAGGAGATTGGCCTTAATGAACCAAGGTCACTGGGCTGAAAAGTCTAAGTCCAAAGTCTCCTCTAAGATCTAAGTAAAACTCTTAGCTGTAAGTCCCTGTACAAAAGAGAATAAAGTTAAACACTTCCAACATTCAATGGCACAAGATAAATATTTTCATTCTAAAAGTTACAACAGGAGGATACAAAGGAATGAGACCAAAGCAAGTCCAAAATCCAGCAGGGCAAACATTAAATCCTGTAGTTCCACATGCAGCATCTGAGGCAATCTGTGGCAGGACGTGAACTCCAAATAGCTTGGGTGGCTCTGTCCGTGTGGCATTTTAGGTGGTTTTAGCACCCATGGCTTCTTTCTTGCCTTGCTCTGCTCTCTCCTTGCAGTTTTCCTAAGATCATCCATGTTCCTGGCTTCTCCAAACCTCTAGGTTTGCTACTGCACCTTTGGATTCATACAGCTTACACATTGCCCTCTCAGGAGCATACTGCCTGACCTCCCAGGCCTTTTGAAATTGGGGTGAAAGCCTTCTTAACCCATTAACTCTTGCATTCTATATGCACCTAAAACCAACACCATGAATTTCTTCAAGTGTTCTTTTTTTATGGAATTATCTTATTTCTCCATCAATTTTGAAAGATACTTTTAAAGGTTACATCAATCTGAGTTTGAGATTGCTTGCTCTTAGGGCATGAAGTACTTCACTCCAAGCTCTCCTTAACTTGAGGGTTTGTGTTAAGAAGTCAGTTGTGATTCTGATGGGCTTTCCTTTATAAGTGTTTTGTTTCTTCTAACAGCTTGTAATATTCTGTTCTTATGTTGAGTTTCTGGAATCTTGACTATTATATCCTTTGCTGCAGACTTTTTATCATAGCTAATTGGAGTTCTCTGTGCCTCATTTAACTGTATGTCAAATTCTTTTTCCATGCTTGGGAAGGATCCTGTCACTACTTCTGTAAACAGTTTTCTTTACATCATTTGCATTATTGCTTGCTCTTTCCATGGACTCTGATGTTATTCTTCTTTGCATCATCTAGCACCTATTGGATTAATTTATCATGGCCCCTTGCTATTTTTAAGACATCTTTCTTTTCATGATTGCTAACCACAATCTGTCTTCTATTTCTGAGATTCTGTACTCAGATTGATTCATTCCACTGTGTGTACTTTCAAAGGAATCTTTAATGTCCTGGATATCTGCTTAAATTTGTTTCATGGATTCCATTTCTTTCCTATGTTGGTTGTTCATGGTTTCCATCATTTTCCTAAGCTCCTCTATTTTTCTTTACTTCTTTGTAAAGAGAAAAACAATAAAAACAAAACAGAATTTCAAAACAAGAAAATTAAAAAGTGACAATGGTTAATACATTATTTTTATCTTCAAAGTAGTTGCTCAGATTACAATATGTAGGCATGAAAAACTGATTATGCAATATAAGCACAAACCTTTCTTTTCAATGAATTAATAGAAATTAGTAGGAATCAGAGAGAATTTCGTTGCTTTAAATTTCACTAAAGAGGTTGAGGAGTATAGGCATTAAATTTTCTCTAAATTCTGTGGAGAATTCAGCCACAAATTCATCAGGACCTAAACTTTTCTTTGTTGGTAAGTTTTTAATGACATTTTCAATTTCATTAACTGAAATTGGGTTATTCAGAATTTTTTTTTGTCTTTTTGAGACAGGGTCTTGCTATGCAGTTCAGGCTGGTCTTGAGTTCACTTTGTAGCCCACATTGGCCTCAAACTCCCAATGATCCTCCTGTCTCAGCCTTGCAAGTGCTGGGATTATAGACATGCACCACAATACCTAGCTTATTTAAAATTTTTATGTCTTCTTGATTCATCTTTGGTAATTCAAATGTTTTTAGGAATCTGTCCATTACTTCTATGTTTTCCATGCTATGTGAGATAAGATTTTCAACATAGGTATTGGTGATCTTCTGAATTTTTACAGGATCTGTAATGATTTTACCCTTTTAATTCCTCATTGCACAAATTTGAATTTTTTCAGTCCTTTTTAAAATAAGGTTGGCTAGTTTTTATTTATTCTTCCAAGGAACCAACTCTTTAATTCATTAATTTTTTGTATTGTTTTCTTAATTTCAGTTGCATTCATCTTTTCTCTGATCTTTATAATTTCCTCCTTTCTATGGGCTTTGGACTTGATTTGCTCTTATTTTTCTAGAAACTTGAAGTGCACCGTCAGGTTGTTTATTTGTGTTCATTCTGTTTTTCTCATGTGAAAATTCACTCATAAATTTCCCTCTTAGGACTGCTTCCACTGCACTCCACAGGTTCTGGTATGTTGTATTTGCATTTTTGTTTGATTATAGATATTGTTTAATTTCTCCTTTAATTTCATCTGTGCCCTTTTGCTTGTTCAGGAGGGTGTTATTTAATTTCTGTACGTTTATGGAGCTTTTTTGTTGTTTTTGCCATTAACTTCCAATTTCATTGCACTGTGATTAGATAATATGCATGGGATAATTTCAGTCCCTTTGCATTTACTTAAGCATGTTCTATGTGCTAGTATATGGCCTAGTTTAGAGCACATACCATGTACAGCTGAGAAGAATGTGTATTCTGATGTTGTTCAGTAGAACACTCTGAAAACGTCTACAAAGTCCCTTTGTTCACAGGTTTGGTTTAATTATTTCTGTGTTCATTTTTTGCCTAGTTGATCTATCACTTTGTGACAATGGTGTGTTAATGTCACCTGTTACTAGTTCATTATTGCTTATTTGCTTTTTCATATCTTTTAATATTTGTCATATATAGTTGAGTGCTCCCATATTTGGTGCATACATATTTATGATTATCTCTTCCTCTTGAAATTTTCCACTAATAAGTATGTAGTGACCTTCTTTTTCTCTTTTGATCACTCTTGGTTTGAAGTTCACATTGTCTGCAAAACAGAATAGCTACCCTCACTTTTTTCTGGATTCCTGTCTCATGGAGTATTGTTTTCCATCCTCTAACTTTCAGTGTATGAATTTCTTTTTGAGTGAAATATATTTCTTGTATACAACATATTGTTGGATCTTATTTCTTGATCCATTCTGCCAATTTTTTTCTCTTGATTGGTGAATTGAGGCTGTTTATATTAATGGTTATAACTGATATATACTGGCTTGTCTTCATCATTTTATTTTGCTGCTGTTCATTCCTTGCTTTTCCCTTCTGTTTAACTGCTTGCCCTGCCTGGTGGTTTCTCCGTGATGTTGTTCTTAGAATTGTGATCATTTTCATCTCTATGTAGAAAATCTTTTAGCACTCTTTGTATAGTTGATTTGGTGATCATGAATTTCTTCAGTTGTTCTTTGTCATGGAAGTATTTTCTTTCTCCATTGATTTTGAAAGAGTTTTGTAGGGTACATCAATCTGGTTTGGAAGTTGTTTTCTTTCAGGACTTGATATACTTCACTCCAAGCTCTTCTTGACTTGAGGATTTGTTTTGAGAAGTCAGCCATGATTCTGATGGGTTTTCCTTTATAGGTGATCTGTTTATTTTCTCTAACAGCTTTCATTATTCTGTTCTTGTGCTGAATTTCTGGGATCTTGATTATTGCATGTCTGGGTGTAGATTTATTTTGGTCACACCTATTTGGATTTCTATATGCATCACTTGTCTGTATGTCAGATTCTGTTCCAGTGCTTGGGAAATTTTCTGCTATTACTTCTGCAGTCTTTTTCTGTCATTTGTGTTGATTCCTGCTTTTTCTTTGACACCTATCTGTCTTATATTTATTTGCATCTTCTTGAAGCTGTTGAGTTATTTCCTGGTCCTTGTTATTTTTAAGAGATCTTTCCTTTTATGATTTCTAGCCATGATCTTGTCTTCAAGTTCTGAAAGTCTGTCTTCAGTTTTCTTCAAGAGGTTTTGCCAGATTTCAATGGAATTTTTAATTTCCTGGATATCTCTTTAAATCTGTTTCATGCATCTTATTTATTTTCTATGTTGTTCTTTCAAGGTTTCCATAATTTTCCTATGACCCTCTATTTTTTGTCTATCTTCTCAAGTTATGTTGAGCAATTCTTTCATTATAGTTGTCATTTCTTTTTTACCTGAGACATTATTTCTGATGTTATTTCCTCTATAGCCTCATGGATTTATTTCTTTACTTCAGTTGCTGTTATTTCAGAAATTTCAGGTATGTGTCTTCAATTTCTTCTATGTCAATGTTTCCTGGACTTTTCTGGGTGGGCTGGAGGTCTGAGATTGCATTTAGTTTTTTATCTTGTCATTTCCTATTTCAAAAAGTTTTTTATTTTGTTTTCTGTGATGCTGCTTGTGAGTTTTGGTATTAGGTAGCTATATCATAGTGTCAAGGCGTCTCTAGGAAAAATCTATTTTTTTCAGTGATATCTTCTGTGTATAGGAGGTTCTTTGTTTGTGTCTGTCACAAGAGTCTTATCTTCCCACATAATTAAGAGTAGGATGTTGGTATCTGTTTGGTTCAGTCCCCAGTCCTTTGGTGTTGGGCTGTGATGGGGTGTTTACCCCAAGGCTTCCCAGTATTTTTACAGGAGAGAAAACAACTGATTAAACAGATATAACATCCTAGCTAATGTAGTACATTTAGCAATAATAATAGCATCAAGCACAATTTCAAAACTGACACACTGGTAACAACTGATTCTGCACTTTAGACCATAGAAGCAAAAGCTATAGTTGTATAATAGAACTGATCATAAATTAGGAGTGTATATGCAAATTGTTCCCCCTTGGTAGAGTGGCTTTAACCTGTGGTGGGGAAATTTAGGGAGTATAGTATATAAAGGATAATGGGAAATGAAGTAGAAACAAGGCTGGAGGACAAAGGATGCACATGCAAGGTTTGGGAAACTAGCAAAGAGGGTAGAAAAGAATGAATGAAGGAGTATTTGAGGGATTATCTGAACTTTGGCTTTGGCTTTGAGGGATGGGATTAGTTTTCTGTGGATGAAGTTCTCTCCAGCCATTTAGAAAAGAGGAAAAAATGAGAAAAAAGAAAGAAAGAAGAGAAAACCAGATAGAAACAAAAATAAACTAAGATAAAATTAAATTAAATTAAATTTTAAAATGTTTTTAAACAGGACAGCTCCATCCACCTGCTTCTATTCTGTGTGTGTTTATTCCTAAGCACAATGCTGGTTCACCTAACTTATCACTTGTCAGCTAATATTTCAGACTTTTCAATCTCACTAGTCTTTCCTGTCCATTGTGTTTGCCTTAGTTGGTGTCCTACTATGTAACTGGCATTCTCCTAGTCCCCTGGTCCCACTAATGTAGGAATAGGGACCAGATACCCGGATTCCACTGGTGGGGCTGGTTGGCAAATCCTGGATTCTTCCCAGGCTGGTTGCTAGACCCTGTGGTGTAGGGGGAGGGGCCAGACACCTGGATTCTTCTAGTGGGTACAGTTGCTAAGCCCTGTATTCTTCTCCCTCTATTTTGCTTTTATCTGTATCAGTTCTAGAGTCACTAATGATGTCTTTCATTATAGTCTCCATCTGTGGTATCTGAGAAATTATTTATCATTTGATATTTTGCTAAAACCTTGTTCATGTGCTTTGTTACTTCTGCTGTTACCATATCAGAAAGTCCAGTTGTGTGGCTTTCAAATTGCTGCACCTCATTGCCCCCTGGGTTTGCCTTTGGAGAACTGGAAGTCTGGGGTTACGTCTTTCTTAATTACGTTCTCATTATCTATTTTTTCAGTTTAATTTCTGGGTTGGTGCTTGTAAATTGTGTATGGCAAGAAGCCTTATTGCTAGTATTTAGAACCCTTAGGAAATGCCTACTTTTCAGAGATGTCTTCCAGGTGTATCTGGCTTTTGGGTTTTGAGTCTGTTGCAAGATCCTACCTTTTCACTTTATTGTGATTGAGAATTTGCTGCCTATTTGGCCTAGTCCTTGGTTCTTTGGCACTGACCTATATAGTATGACCCTCAGGCAATCTTGATCTTGACATACCAAGAAGAACAACCGATTAGAACAATTATGACACCTTGGGTACAGTAATATTACCAGCAATAACAATAGCATCAAATGCAGACTAGATAATGGGAAACTGTGGTAACTGTTAATTTGCCACCTTAAACCATATGAACTAGATTTGTGGATATATAACAATATCTAAAATAAATCACAAAATTGTATACAGTAAATATGCCCTCAACGTGATAATTTTACCCTCGGGGCAAAAATTTAGAAGTGGCTAAAATAGAGAAATAGAAGAAGAGGAAGAGATTAGAAGCAAGGCTGGAGAATAAAGGAAGATTATGCAAACTTTGGGAAATTGTTGAAGAAGACAGGAGGGAAAGAGAGAAGGAAAAAATAAAAACAAGAACAGAACAACAACAAAAAACCCTTAGAAGCAGTGTTCCCACTCATATAAAAGCAAGAACAAGCAACAAAAAAAAAGAAAAGAACAAGAAAAAAAGAAAGAAAGAAAGAAAGAAAGAAAGAAAGAAAAGAAAGAAAGAAAGAAAGAAAGAAAGAAAGAAAGAAAGAAAGAAAGAAAGAAAGAAAGAAAGAAAAAATGTCCTCTTCAGGGCATACTTCTCCTGTCATTGGTGGACAGAGTGATCAGACAGAGCACAAATCCATGTTGAGTAATCCCAGCAAGTCAGTTGCAGATTTTAGGCAGGGTCATGGATAATCCCAGCAATCCTGCACCATTAGTTCTACTGAAGTTTAAACTGGCTGTGCAGCTAGAACCCAATACTTTTAGCCTCCCACACTGTGTGCCTCCTAGCAGATTGCACTCAGCTCCTTGACATCTTGCCACCTTGAACCCTGGTGCTAAGAGCCGCTACATAGAGTCTGCCCACAGCTACTTTGAGTTCCAAGCTTAGTTGGCTCCTCTTCAAGATGGTAACTGGCTAATACCCACCTCCTGGGGGTGTCAGAACCTGAATAACACCATCCCCTGCAGTCCACAGTGTTCACTGCCCTGTTCCACTGGTGTGTTTCTCTGTGCAGGTCTCTGGAGTCCACAGTAGTCACCTTGTGTCTGCTGATTTGAGCCACCCTTCCCATGAAGTGAGTCAGGGCTCAGAGTAAAGCACTGCTTGCCATCTCCTTCTGCATTGCCATCTCCTTTTCCACTCTCCTAGTGGGCTTCACTTCTCACTTCAGATCCTTACTGGTCCTCAGGAATCCATTTCCCTCCATCTTCTCCTCCTCACATTGCTGTAGTCCAGCATCTGGTCATCAAATCTAAGAAAGACTTTCTTTGCTCTTCACCACACTTCCATCTTCCTGGAACTTAGCAACATTTGTTGAAAACTATGCTTTCTCCACTGAATGGCCTTGACATCTTTATAGGAAGTTAATGGACTATAAGTACAAAGGTTTACTTCTGAACTGTCAATTTTATTCCATTGACATTTGACTTTGTAGGACAGTTTGGAAGATACTACCATCTTAACAATATTGTCTTCTGATGCATCCACATAAATACCTTTCCATTTATCCAGACCCTCCATAAGCAATGCTTTGTAGTGCTTAGTCTAAAAATGTTTGCACATTTATTGAATTTATTTCTATGTACCTTATATTTTTAATGTTATTTTAAGTTTTCTTCATTTATTACAAACTAGTTACACTATATACAGAGAATTGTTTTCCACATTGACCTTGTATCTGCAGCCATGCAGCTTTAATAGTGTGTTCCATTCTTTACAGTTTCCTATATATAAAATCATATCAACAATACATCAAAATATTTTGTTTCTTACTTTCCAAGTCTTGCTTCCTACTCATCCTCCCTCTCCCCCTCTACCATCCCCACCCCAACTTTCTTCCTCTCCCTCTCCCCCTCCTCTTTCTTGTCTTCTTCTCTTCCCTCTCTTGTGCTTTCTCTTTCTTCCCCTACCCCACCAATTTCTCCCTGTTCCCTTTTCCTAACTATACTAGCTAGAACTTCCACTTAAAGAGAAGTAGGAAGACTGCTTGTCTTGTAATACTTGCTTTATCTTTTATCATGTATTATCTGTAAGATTTTTGTAGATGTGTTCTTATGTTGAAGAATATTCTTCCTATTCCTAGTTCCTGTCATATTGTTATCCTGAAAGGGTGTTAGTTTTTGTAAAGTTTTCTTTCTTCACCTATTCAGATAATCGTAGTTTTGCTTTGTAGTCTATTAATATGATGTATGACATTCAATGGTTTATATAGGTTGAACCAATTTTGCATTCCTGGGTTTACTCCCATTTGGTTCTGGTGAATAGTACTTCACTGACATTTTGTTGAGAACTTTTGTGTCTGTGTTCATGATACATTCATTAGTAGTTTCCTTTTCTTGTCTTATGCTGGCCTGGTTTAGGTATCATGCTATTACTAGGCCTCATGCAATATATATATACTGGGTAATGTTCACTCCTCAATTATTTTTGCAAGAGTATGTGAAGGACTTGCATTTATTATTCCTTAATTTTTTGATAAAACAGTAGATTATTTCCTACCTATAGTAAAATAAAAGAAATATCTTTACATCTGGCCACATATCTACCTTTTTGTTCTCTTTATTATTTTGTGTTTCCATTTATATCATATTTCTTTTTTTTTAACAGTGAAAATTTGCTTGTACTGAATTTACTTGGCTTTTATATCTCTAAAAGGGTTTTTTTTTTTTTTTTTTTTTTTTTTTTTTTTTTGTACTTTTAAGTTGTTGTACCACTGGTTTTATGGCTTGCAGAGTTCCCAAAAAAATTCTGCTACCATTCTTATCTGTTGTCAGTGCCTTTTTCTTTTCTTTCAGGATTTCTTTCTTTATAGTTGTTTTTCAGCATTTTGGTCATGATTTGTGTCAGTGTAGCTTGCTATATGTTTATTTTCCCTGTCTTTCATTATCTTTCTTGGCACTGTAAGTTCATAGTTTCATCAAATTAGGAAAATTTTCAGCTATTACTTCACATATAGTTTCTGTCCTCTCTCTGTTCTTTTTCTAGATACATATATGTATATTAGAGCATATGTTATATTTCCACACAAAACTGATTCTGTTATTTTTTCCAGTCCGTTTTTATTCTTTCTATTGCTATATTTTTGCTGACTTTTTTCTTCTAATATCTAATCTGCTATTAGTAACTTTTTTCATTTCATATATTGTATCTCTCCTCTTTAGAGGCTTCACTGTGGTCTTTTTTGTACTTTCATTTCATTCTTCACCATGTTCATGTTTTCTTTTTCTTTTTTGAATATATTTATAATAACTATTTTAAGAACTGTGCTTCTTTCCTAATCTCTGTCATTTCTGAGCCTTTTTTCCTGGTTATGAGTCACATTTTCCTACTTCTTTGTATTTGTAGTAAATATTTATTGGATGCTTGATATTTTAAATTTCACACAGGTTAGTGTGTGTCTTTTTTTTTTTTTAAACTGGGAATCAAGCTCAGGACTTGCACTTGCCAGACAGGCACTGTTCTCTTCCTTTGAAGAATATTTTCGGTTTGAGGTTGTAGCTCAGTAATAGAGTAAATGCCTGGCATATTTGAGGCCCTGGGTTCAATCCCCAGTAGTACACCACAAGTTTTACTTGTTTCTTTTTGATATTTGATCATTTGGGAGGTGGGGTTTGTTTGTTGTTCTTTCGGTGCTGTGGACAAAAGCCAGGGGCATTTTGATGAGGCTAATAGCATGCTCTGCCAATGAAGTATGCCTCCAGCCTTGGGAGGGTTTTTTGGTTTTTTTGTTTTTTTGGTTTTTTTTTTCAGTTTTTTTAAAATTTATTTTAAAAATTAAAGAAGAAAAACATATTAACAAACAGACATCCATCTACAAAATAGCATAAGAACAATACAACAATACTGAATTACAGACAAAGTGGTAGGAAATTAACAATGGCTACTGTATTACATATTGATATCATCAAAGTAGTTTCTCAGGAAAACAGAGACATGCAAGATTGATCAAATAAGTAATCATTAACTGTTCCTTTCAGTAAAGTGATAGAAGTCAGTAGTACAACTATGTTAGCTATCCTGTATACACATACATACATAATTTCCCCTTCTTTCTCTTCCCTTTGCCCTCATCCCAGTTGCTCTTTACTTTTGAGCATTTTCCTTTCATTTCACAATGTCTATCATACCTCCTAATTTTTATTCACTCTTTCAGGTTCTTACACTAGTGAGACAATATGTTGCTTACACATGGAGGTCTGGTTTATTTCACTTATGAGTAGCATCTCTAGTTGTGACCATTTACCTGTAAAAGCTTTGAGTTTACCTTTCTTTATAGCTGAGTAATACTCCATTATATAAAAGTACCACAATATTTTTATCCATTCCTCAGTGGATGGACATTTAGGTTGCTTCCACAATTTAGCAATTACAAATTGTGCCGCTATGAACATGGGTGCACATATATCGCTGTGATGTGATGTTTTCAGATCTTCTGGGAAAATACCCAGAAGGGGAATAGCTGAGTTGAATGGGACCTGTAGACCTAGTTTTCTGGGGAATCTCCAAACTGATTTCCACACTGGTTTCACCAGTCTGCATTCCCACCAGCAGTGGAGAAGGGTTCCTATTGCTCCACAGCCTTGCCAGCATTTGTTATTGGCTGATTTCTTAATACTAGCCATTCTTGCTGGGGTAAGGTGGGATCTCAATGTTGTTTTAATTTGCATTTCTCAAATGACTAATGATGTTGAACATTTTCTCATGTATTTATTTGCCATTTGTATTTCTTTATCTGAGAAGTGTGTATTCATCTCAGCTGTCCATTTTTGGATTGGGTCTTTGAATTTGGGGGGGCTGATATTTTTTAATTCTTTATATGTTTTAGATAGAAGACCTTTGTCTCAGGAACAGTCAGCTAAAATTTTTTCAGTTCTTGGACCGCCTGCTCTAGTACCTCAGGCGGTGTAGGGCATGCGCAGGGAGGGCCCAGATGCGAACCCCAGTGTTAGCAGTTCGTGGGCTTTCTGGGTCAGGATCTCCTGTCTCTTGTTTGAAGATTTGTAAGGGCATGTCTAGAGAAGTCTTTATTCTAGGATTAATTTAGGTCTAATTCTAATGTTTGATTACTAAAGTGGCTACTAAATGTGCCTCAGAATCAATAATTTTAACTCCATTTTAATTGGAGGGAATATAAATTATTTCTGTTCCACTGTGAACTCTAGGAAATGTTGATCCTACAGATTCTTAGTTATATTCTTTCATGAGAGGTTACTCTTTCCTGGCTGTCTGCATGTACTCAGATTATTATTCAGCCAAAGACTGGAGGGGTGGACCTCATCAAGGTTTCTTTAAAATTTTTTTTCTGCTCTTGTTAACATAGCTTTCCTCACAAGCTTCTGTCCTACAAATGCTAGCTGCATTGGCCTCCCTGAGCAATAATCTCTGGCTTTTCAATTTAGTGGGTCTTTGGGGTCTCCTGTCCTCCAGCTTGGTGACACCTGCAGGTGTTCTTTAACACTGACAGCCATTGGTGGGAAATAGTGGCTCATGCATTTTGTCCAGTTTTTTGTTTGTTTGTTTTGCTGTTTGAAGTGGATATTCTGGACTGTGTTCCATAAGGACATGATCCTTAGCTTGCCTCTACGGAGGCTATATGTGTTTAATGAGATATGATGTGGCAGGCCTCTGAGACACTCACAGCTGCCTGTACCTCCACCAGCAACACCTGGATATGTTGTAAGGGCTGGAACTCTGAAGTTTCTCCCTTTCCTTATTCCCTGCCCTTCCTTTCTTACCTTTTGCAGAAAAAGTGTGAACGTTACTGGCCCCAGGAACAAGAGCTACTACAGATTGGGCCTTTCTGCATCACTCTGGTGAGCTGCAGCAGAGCTGGGAACAGGTTTCTACAGGACGTGGGTGTTATGGAAGGTTTAAGGAAAGGTTTGCAGGGTGAGAAGTCTTTGGACTGGAACAGAAGGGATAAATCCTTTCTCATAGTTCCCTCATGCTGTGGGAAACTCAGAGAATGCACTAATGTTAGCCAGCAAATAGTCAGAACTCCATATATGCATTGCCTTAGCATATTTGCTTGTTTCTTTTTCTGGTACTTGGGATGGAATCCAGGGCCTTGTTCTTTCTAGGCAAGTGCTCTACCACTGACCTACATCCCCAGACCTCAGCATTTTTATTTTGGCTTCATTCACAGTTATTTCTATAATGTAAAAGTACCTGTTGGGGTTCTTGAAACCCTTATTACTTTTAGCATTTCAGAGGAATGTGGGGAAATTTCTCCTCACTCATCAGTTAGCACTTAATAAACATAATGAAACTTGCGTTATAGAAGAAAAGATATTTCTTTTCTCACTGTAAGTGGGCTTGTTGATTAGCATTTGTACATTCTCTCAAATGTTTCCTTCATGAAACCTTTGGAGGATGTTTGAGCTAAATGAGTTTTACGTTTATTTGTATTTTTAAATAAAGAATGCTTTGTTTTTTATTAATGTCTTTGACATATTTGTTCTATTTCTTTTTCTTCTTCTTCCCACTTGCCCACAAACTCAGGCAAAGGAAACAACACTGAATGCAGACATCATCCTGAGGGTCCTCACAGTCATATTCCAGAAGGTACTAAAAGGGGAGAAGGTAAGGGGTTCTTGCATGGGCAAAGCTCTTTCCTGCTCTGCAGAATAAACATTCACAATAGTACCCACTTTTTCGATTATTATCTAATGGAGTGTTTTCTTTGTGGTGCTGGGCATAAAACCAAGGCCTTGAACATCCAAGGCGAGTGTTTTATTGCTCAACTACTCCCCAGCCACTTCTGGCAGACTTAAATGGAAGGTGCTTAGCACTGGGCTTTGCATGTATCAAACACTCAGTAAATGTTTTTTTTATCCTCTTCTCTTTGGTCCTCTGTCTCAGGAATTCCGTTCTGTGCACCAGCTGCAGTATATGTCCTGGCCAGACCGTGGGGTCCCCAGCAATCCTGACACCATACTCACATTGATAGAGGAAGCCCGACGCCTCCAAGGATCTAGTCCCAGACCCCTATGTGTCCACTGCAGGTTAGGGAATATGCTTTATGAGGCTCTGGTGAAGCAGAAATGGGGTGGAGAGAAAAGCTTGTTGCCAGTCTTACCTAATAACCAGTCTTGCTGACCTGAGTAACCTATTTTGAGAACTCTGAGGTCATACTTGGTCATGCTACATGGAATGACATTATTAGCATTTGGTGATTAGCATTTGTACTTCCTGCTAGGAAGTAAGCACATAGCTGGTGCTCAACAAATATGTGATTAAAACATTTCTACTTTAAAATTATAATCTGAGGATTCTGCAGATTAAGAGGTCCCTCATTACAACTCCAAATATCCCCATTTACAAGGGGTTGTGAGCAGGCCCTGACTGAACTTGTTCTGATTCTTACTTGTCAGTGCTGGCTGCGGGCGAACAGGTGTCCTGTGCATTATTGATTATGTGAGGCAGTTGCTCCTGACCCAGGTATGATGAGGGCACCTGTGCTGTGCAATGCACCCCATGCCCATGTGGTCCTATTTACACACTGGTCTTTCTGCCCCAGATGATCCTACCCAACTTCAGCCTTTTTGATGTGGTCCTTGAGATGCGGAAGCAGCGGCCTTCAGTTGTGCAGACAGAGGTGTGGGCCTTGGTCTCCTCATTTACAAGGACACAAGTTTCGGTCCTTCCTCCCCTTGTCTTCCCTTCTTGATGACCTCTCACACCAACAGGAGCAGTACAGGTTCCTGCACCACACAGTGGCTCAGATGTTCTACTCAGCACTCCAGAAAACCAGCCCCCAGTACCAGAACGTCAAGGAGGTACAGAGGCTACTGCCCACCCTCTTCCTGCCTACTGTTGAGAGCCCCAAGGCCCTGCATTCCTGAGAGCAGGTGCTGACTCCCTTCCTGTGCCAGCCACCATTCTGGGCTCCTTCGGCAGGCTGCCTCTCCTATGCTCACCTTGAGAGTCCCACTCCTACCCCGGGAACTCCAAGATGAGCCCAGCCGGTTTCTTCCTAAGTCTCATGACCCTCTCCTTGTTTTCCCCCAGAATTGTGCTCCACTCTATGATGATGCCCTCTCCCTCCAGACTTCCCCAGCCCTTCCTGCCAGCCCCTGCCCACCTGGCAGGGTCCTCAGGTACTGGCACCAAACCCTCTCACTTACCTTTCAGTTTCTCAGATTCGCAAACTAGCCCCACCCTGTCCTTCAGTTCACTGGATACTGTTAGCCTGTTTTTGAAGGAGCTCTGGGAAACTTCCTCACAGTACTCTTTGATCCCAAGGGTCCCACTGCCTCTACCTCTAAGCTAGCCCTACACTCAGGTCCGCCTCTCCCTTGCTCCGCTGGTCAGTGCTGAATTTGGCAACTATATGCTGTTCATGGTCAGGGCTCATGTCACATGCTTCAAACACAGCTGTCCGTCCTTTGCAGCATCTTCACCCCTCATCCTTGAAGCTAGTTTTCCCTCCTCCCCTAAATGCCACTTCTTCATTCTTTTATTCACATTTGCACAGAAATTATCACCCATCAATTGCAGTACTCTGTCCCACATACCTACCTGCCAGGCTGGCCCTGGGCTCACTTAACTTTGGCATGCTAGTTGGACACTGAAGCCAGACTCTTCTACAGAAAGCCTTGCTTCTGCTGAGAGCCGCCCACCCCTTCCCTCCTTTCTGGCTGTGGGGCAGAAGGAACCCTGCGGTAGGCTGAGCCCTTGCCCCACCCTCCTAGCTTCCTCCGCCAGGGTTTCACTTCCTCTCCTCTCAACCCGCAGGAGCAGCTCGTTGCCGGCTACGCAGACCCTGGCTATGGCCGACGCCTACGCAGTGGTGCAGAAGCGCTGTGCCCGCGGCGCCGACCTGGAGCGACGGGAGGGCAGCACGGCCGAAACGCCGCTCTATAGCCAGGTGACACCGCGGGCGCAGCGGCCGGGGGTACACACAGAGGAGGCACAGGGGACGCTGCCCAGCAGCTGTGAGTAGAGTCTGGCTGGCCATGGGTGGAGCTGGGGGAGGCGTGGGCAGCTCTGGTCTCCCTCTGACCAACGTGCCGGGCCCCCAAGGGCACTAGCAGCCACCGGGACCCAAGCCCCCTACATTGGCCTGGCCACACCCTGAAAGGAGGCCGTCTGGCTCCCTGGCTACACCAAACTTGTGTAGGACCTCATTCACTCTGAAGCATCCCAAGACCAGATACCGGTTTGAAATCTCAGTCCCAGTTCTGCCTCTGGTGATGCCAACGTGTTTGTCTACCCCATGCCCCAAAGGTGGTTGTCCCCAACCTGGCCACGACCATGGCACAGTCTCCCTGTGGGCGCTGCTCCTCGAGGCTTCCTTTTTTCCTGTGTGAGGTAGTCAGGACCCTCTGGGACTGCCTGAGTTGGGCCTGCGCCTGTGTCTCCTGCCCACAGGTCCTGCTGACCAAAGCCCTGCTGGACCTGATGCTTATGAGGATGTGGCAGATGGAGCTCAGACTGGTGGGCTAGGTAAGTCAGACAGAACCTGAGGCACCATGCTCTGCAGTTTTGAGTGAACCCCAGGAGTTTGAGAATTATGGCAGGGGCGTGGGCCACAGGCTGTCAGAGACCTGTGGCTGTCACCGTAGTAAACTAGGAGGGCCTGCAAGGTTCCTACCTCTTTAAGCTTCAGCTACTTCATGAGACCCCAGCAACCTTCCTCTCTCAGGCTTCAACCTGCGCATCAGAAGGCCGAAGGGACCCCGAGAGCCCCCTGCAGAGTGGACCCAGGTGTGAGTGCTGCTCCTGTGCCTGCCTCTTGCTCCAAAAGAGTACTTTGCTACCAGTCACAGCTCTGCCTTTTGATGTGTTAAGAATGAGAATGCTGGATCAAAACAAGATTCTCAGGGTGGGACATGTGAAGGCTTTGCCTCATTGATTACTGCAGTGGGGGGGGAGCTGCAAATGCATACATTGAATCTGTAACCCCCAGTGTGATACTATTTGGACTAAGTGACTTTGGGAGGCAATTATATTTAGATGAGCTCATAAGGGTGGGGGCCCATGATGAGATTAGTACCCTTCTAAGAAGCAATATCAGATCAGAAAGCCTGCTTCTCCTTTCTTTTCCTGCCACGAGAGCATCCATCTAGGTAGCACTGTAACAAACCAATCAGAGGTTCTCGCTAGAACCTGACATGCTGGCACCATGATCTTGGCTTAGGAGAAAATAAATTATGAGAATTATGAGAAAATAAATTTCTGTTATTTACACTACACAGTGTATGGTAGATTGTTGTGGCAACCAAAGCAGACTAAGATAGAATTTTTGTCTGTCAAACTGTAAACTATTTAAAATGTTTGGTGATATCCAATGTTGACAAATGTGAGGTGAAACAAGGATTTTTCTGCCCTCTGAATTGTAATCACTTTGGTAAGCCATGTGGCAATATGCATCAACTTCTGGAATGTGTACATCATTTGACTTAGTAGCTATCAACTCCAAGAATTTATACTCTGGATCTATTTGTACATGTACACAGCAGTGTCTGTACAGGAATGATCAGCGATCACTATGTCACAGGCAAAAAATTGAAAGAAGCATAATTACATTAGTAAAAACTAGAAAATAGTTTGTCTTTACATGGGCTATGCACCAGCCTTTACAAAAGAATATGGTCATTGTGGAGTTGAAAAGGTGAATATATAGATGTTCAATATGTGATTATTTATTACAAAAAAAGATTGAGGGTTGGAGGAGAAAAGTGGGAGATAAGGCTGGTATAGGAATGGGCATTGCTCATACCCCACATTGTTTAAGGGCTGACTACACCCCTCATCAAATAATGCAGTTCTTCAATATCTGAGCTCCCTTGCTCAGACACTCTTGTGACCACACAGAGATGGATGGACTCTGATAAAGGTAAGTAGACCTCAAGCCATCCAGACAGATCCACACCAAGCCTAGCCACAGACTGACCCCACATAGATGGGATGAAAATATCCCCAGTTAGGCAGAAAAACAGATGGATCACCAGCATGGACAGACAGAGCCCAACCAAAGTCCATAGCTGGACATATGGACCCCACCCAGAGAGATCGACAACAAGTAGCCTGACAGACCTGTACTACCCAGAGAGACTACCAAACAGACATGGCCCAAAATACAGACCCCCTACAGATCCCAGATGGACAGATGACACCAAGTTCTCCCAGTCAGCAGACTGATTGGCTGACTGACCTTCTAGCCAGCCAACCTTCTAACTTACCAGATGGACTCTCAGCCAGATGGTTATTGGCACACACACAAAACCTTGGCCACATAAACATCTCAGCCAGATAGCCAGACAGATGGATTCCCAGACAGACAGACAGTACCCACCAATGTAGAACCTCGATTTTGACAGACACAATAGTGTAGCTTCTGAGGGAGGCTTCTGAGGCTTCTAGTTTTTAAACAGAACTGGGTAAACCACCAAACCAGTCAACTGGCAACACAGGCAGACAAACTCTTAGTTACTTTTCTCATTGCTGAGACAAAATACCCAACACCCAAAGTTAAATGGAGAAAGGTTTATTTGGCTCACAGTTTATGGAGATTTCAGTCCATAATGAGCTGGGTCCAGGCCAGGGTTGCACACAGTAGAGGGGCAACAGTTCATGTGGCGGAAGACAGCAAAAGCAGCAAAAGAGAGAGAGAACAAGTCTCTTTCTATATGCAGGCTACCCGCCCTACACTGGATATAGCACTCATACCCATAATCCCAGTATTGGAACATGAATCAATCACAAACTCTAGAGTCAGTCACCTCTGAAAAAACCTGATGACTGCATGATGCTTTTGGGGGACATCTAGACACAAACCATAACATAGGCATTCAGAGAAGCACCCCAAATTGGGTATATCCTTCACTCCAGACCATCTCCCACCCTAGCTAGCAGACATTTCAGCTGAATAGATCCTTCAGGAAGACAGACACTCTATTAGAAGATAGATAAATTCCAAGTCCCTCAGATAGAGCCCCATTTGGTCTATAGATCCCTGTGCAGGCAGGAGACTACTATCCCTAGCCAGAGACAGATGACTTCAACCTAGATGGATAAATAGACAACCGCCCCCCTTCCTGGTGCTGCCAACTAGACAATCTCAGCCACATAGAAGATGGACTCCAGCTGGTCAGGTGATCCATCCCTCAGGCAAGCTTCCTTAATGAGTGGGTACACATCTCCAGCTGTTCAGACAGATTGACCTCCAACAAAGCAGATCATATCTAGACAGACCCCAGCCAGGCAGAAAGACCCCATCAGACTGATCCCTAGCTGCCCCCACACACACACCCCTGGCTGGACAGACAATACACAGACTGCCACTTGACAGACAGATTTGGATCCAGCTATACAGAGCTCTAACCTGACAAGGCAAAGGGACCAGACCTCAGAATGACAAGCAAACCAGTCATCAGACAGATTGATGAGCTCAGTAGGAAATGGACCACAGGCATAGTGATTCCTAGCTTAATGCCTTTAGACCCCTGGTGGGACAACCATGCAGACCACCAGCCAGAAACAAAACAGCCAGCCACACCCACAGGTAACAACCAATGAGTCAAGAAGTTCTCCAGCTGGAAAGACATATGGACTACCAGTCAGAAAGACAAATAGTTTCCCATTCAGAAAGAGAGCTTTAAACCAGACAGTCCTCCAGGTGGGCAGAAAGATAGCAGTAGATTTATGAATGGTGCTCCAAACACCCTGGCTCTGCTATGCTCCTCCTCTCCAGTACGAGCACCTTCCCAACCAGGTCAGTGTCTATCTCACAATGTCAAGTTCATCCTGGCAAACTCCCGGCCATCCCTTCTGACAAAATGCCTGCCCTAGACTGCCGGAAAACTCTTGTATGTGCACACAAACTACTGAAGCCTCTACCAGGCACTTGTCCACACACAGTTATTGTGAGAATTCAGTGAAAGAAAGCAAATCAAGTGTTCATTGAAGAGTTGTGTGCTGTGCTGCATGAACACCAGATCTATTCAGCTCTTGGCTTGTTGGGTGTTGGTAAAGGGAGGAGGAACCTTTCCTTCATTGGTCATAACACTTGCTGGCAGTTACTTATGTTTGTCAAGTTCTGTGAAGTCTTCACACAAGAAGTGGCTCAACTAATAGAAACCCAGGATTGCAGATAAACCTTTGAGTTCTCCAGAGTCACAGGAAACAGGAAACCAACATCTCTGAGTCCAAATTTTCAGACGAAAGATGGGGGTGGGGATTGCCATTTTGGAGAGTGGGAGAAAGGAGGCCCAGGACTGCCTGCAGCTGAGAAGGGTCAAACTGCTGCTCAGAATGTAAACAAACAGGCTGGGAATATAGCTCAGCAGCGCAAGCACCTGCCTGGCAAGCATGAGGTCCTGAGTTCAATTCCTGGTATAAAAAAAAAATGTAAACAAACTTCAAAGCCAGAAATATTAAATTCATTATCTATGGAGACCAGCATAAAAAAGCAGTAGTGTCCTAGAGGGACATATTATTCTGTCCCATTGCACAAACAGGAAGGACACTATTTCTTTCAGGGATTCAAATGCCAATTCGAGCTCTCTCTCAAGCTCTGTTCTAGAGGTCAAAAACTAGTACTGTGGTGCTGCAGTCCATAGGACTCTACTAAGACTTTTGAGGGGGTAGGCCTAAATTGAATGAACTGTTTGCAATTGTTAGCTACCCATTCTGGACAAAAACAGTGGTTCTGCAGAGAGAATCATGCTATACTGGCACAAAAGCAGATGTGTGGATAGGGTAACAGAATAAAGATGCAGAAATAACCCCAGGCACATATAGCAACCTCATCTCTGACAAAGTGACCAAAAACACACTGGGGGAAGGGTAGCCTTTTTAATAAATGGTGCTGGGAAGCACAAATGGAGAAGACTAAAGCTAGATATATGTCTCACCATTTATTAAACTAAAATCAAAATGCACCAAACATCTAATTATTAAAAAAGAAACAATCTGCTGGAAAATAAAATAGGTAAAACTCTTGAAATCATACACATAGGCAAGAACTTTCTGAAGAGAAAACCCAGTTGCACAAAAAATAACATCAAGAACCAATAAATGAAATTACATCAAATTAACTTGTGTACAGCAAAGGAAATAACCAACAGAGTGAAGAGACAAGCTACAGAATGGGAGAACATTTTTGCCAGATACTCCTTGGTCAGAGGACTAATATCTGGAATATAAAAAGAATATAAAGAACTCAGAAAAATTAGACACACACCCCCCCCGCAAATAAAAGACCCATTCAAAAAATGGGCTAGTGAAATGAATAGACACTTCTCAGAAGAAGTACAAATGGTCAATAAATATATGAAAAAATGTTTAACACCTTTGACCACAAGAGAAATGCAAATTAAAACAACACTGACATTTCATCTTCAAGAAATGGCATTCATAAAGAAATTAAATAATAACAAATGCTTGTGAGGCTGTAGTAAAAAAGAAACCCTTCTACATTGGTAAGATGTAAACTAATACCATCACTATGGAAATCAGTATGAAGATTCCTCAAAAAACTGAAATAGAAATTCCATTCAACCCATCTATTCCCCCCCTAGGTATCTTCATGAAACAGTTAAAGACATTATTTATCATTTTACACTGATAATGTGCATACTCATGTTTATAGCTGCATAATTCATAATAGCTAAATCTTGGAAGCAGCCTATATATTCATCTGAGTGGATAAAGAAAATGTAGTTATACACAATGGAGTACTACTTTCCTCTAAAGAATGATCAACTTGAATCACTTATAGAAGAATGGATGCACCTCAAAACCATAATATTAAGTAAATCAGACACACAAACTTAAATACCATACAGTTTCTCTTATGTGAGAAAACTAAGATATAAATAAATCAAAGTGAAAAGAGAACCATGCTAAACAGCAGAGTGGAAAGACACCCAGCATGGCTTTGGGAATGCTGGTGAGCTGCCCCTGCACATGCCCACAAGCATGGGAGACAGGATGAGCCCCAGACAGCTTCAGGGGCCGGCCACTCCCCACCACCCCCTGTCTCCTCAGGGGAGCCAAGTTGAACCTCAGACAGCTTCAGCAACCTTGGTGACTGTGCCCTCACCCCTCTCCCACTAGCATAGGAACCAGGTTGGGTCTCAGGCAGCATCTGAAGCCTTGGCAACCATCACCCACTGACCTGCACCCTTGAGGAAGCCGGGCTGAACACTGGTGAGCTGCTCCCATCTATCCACCACTAGTGTGTGAGCCAGGCAGAGCACAGGACAGCTTTAGGGGCCTGGGTGGGCACTCCTGCCCGCCTCAACCTCATGGGAGCCAGGCTGAACTTTGGACAGCTTCAGGAGCCTTGGTCACTGCACACTCACCTCTCACCTGCTGGCCTGGGAATCAGGTTGGGTCCCAGTCAGTGACAGGCCTTGGTGACTATGACCCAGCCACACCCACACCCTTATAGAAGCAGGGTTGAAATCCAGACAGCTTGGGCAACCCCTGCATAGGAGCCAAGCTGAGCCCCAGAGACCTTCAGGAGCATTGGCAATCACACCCCACCACCACACACCAAGGGAGCAATGGTGAGCACTGAGGACCTTTGGGTCCTTGCCCCACCATTCCCACATCATCCTGGGAGTGAGGCTAAGCTCCAGGGAACCTCTGGATCTCAAAAAATGACAAAACAAAGGAGAAAATGCAATTGCAGACCTCCACCCACCCAGAACAAGTCCAGGAGACATTCACACAGAAGAGCTTGGAAGTCATACACCTGAAATTTCTGAAATGATAGAAACTGAAGTAAAGAAACAACTCCATCGGCCATAGAAGATATCAGATCAGAAATAATCTCTCAAGTAAAAAAAGAAATGACAACAGTAATGAAAGAATTGCTTAGGACATCTAAAGAAGACAGAAAAGAAAGAGGAGCATAGATAATTGATGGAAACCTTGAATGAACAATATAGGAAAGAACTACAATGCATGAAACAGATTGAAACAGATATCCAGGAATTTAAAACTTCCATTGAAAGGGGCCAAAACTGCTTAAAAGAAGCTGGAGACAGACTTTCAGGCCTTGAAGACAGCATTGCCACTAATAAACGTGAAAAGAAGGATCTCTTAAAAAAATCAAGAAAACAGGAAATAACAGTCAGAAACTACAAGACAAAGCAAAGAAAAACAATGTAAGATTAATAGGTGTCAGTGAAACAGAAGGCAACAACACAAATGACATAAAAGACTACTTGCAGAAGTAATAGCAGAAAATTTCATAAGCATTGAAAAAGAATGGTCATAAATTAAGTGAGGCATATATAGTTTCAACTAGCCATAACCAAAATAAATCTACACCCAGACATATAGTGATCAAGATCCCAGAAATTCAATAAAAGAACAGACTATTAAAAGCTGTTAGAGAAAAGAAACTGATCACCTATAAAGGAAAACCCATCAGAATCACGGCAGATTTCTCAGTACAAATCATCAAGTCAAGAAGAGCTTGGAGTGAAGTACTTGAGGGCATGAAAGAAAACAACTTCCAAGCCAGACTGATATACCCTGCAAAACTATCCTTCAAAATTAATGGAGAAATAAAATATTTCCATGAAAAAGAACAGCTGAAGAAATTCATGTGTGCCAAACCAACCCTACAAAGAGTGCTAAAAGATATTCCAGAAAGAGATTAAAAAAGACCACAACTTCAAGAACAACAACAGAAAGGAACCAAGCAGAGCAAGCAATTAAACAGAGGGAAAAGGGAGGAACCAACAGCAGGAAAACAATATGACAAATATAAGCCAATACATATAAGTTATAATCATCGGTGTAAATGATCTCAAGGCACCAACCAAAAGAAGCAGAACAGCAGAGTGAATCAAGAAACAAAATCCAACTATATGCTGTGTACAAGAAACATATTTAACTCAAAAGGAAATTCATAGACTGAAAATCAAATGGTAGAAAACAACACTCCATGTGACAGAAACCCAGAAAAGAGAAGGTGTAGCTATTCTGTTTGCAGACAATGGGAACTGCAAACCAAGAACAATTAAAAGAGATAAAGAAGGTCACTACATACTTGAGAGGGGAAAACTTCAAGCAGAAGAGATAACAATCGTAAACACCTATGCACCAAATACAGGAGCACCCAACTAGATAAGACAAATTTTAACAGACATGAAAAATGAAATAAGCAGCAACACAATCATAACAGGGGAATTTAACACCCCATTGTCACAAAGAGATAGATCAACTAGACAAAAAGTCAGCAAAGAACAGACAGAACTAAATGAAGCCTGGGAAGAAATGGACTTGGTAGATCTTTACAGAGTGTTCCAACAAACAACATCAGAATACATATTCTTCACAGCTGCACATGGAATGTTCTCTAAAATAGAATATATACGAGCCCATAAAACATGCTTAAGTAAATGCAAAGGAATTGAAATTATCTCATGCATACTATCAGACCAAGGTGCAATGAAATTGGAAATTAATGACAAAACAAATAGCAAGAACTCCATAAACACATGGAAATTAAATAACACCATCCTGAACAACCAATGGGTCACAAATGAAATCAAAGAAACTAAACACTAGTTACAATCAAATGAAAATGTAGATACAATTTACAGGAACCTGTGGGATGCAATGAAAGCACTGTTCAGAGGGAAATTTATAGGGGTGAAATCCCACCTCAGGAAAACAGAATGAACACAAATAAACAATCTTATGCTGCACCTCAAGCTTCTAGAAAAAGAAAAGCAAGTCAAGCCCAAAGCCCAAAGAAAGCAGCAAATTATAAAGCTCAGGTCAGAAATTAATGCTGTGGAGATTAAAATAACAGCAAAGAATTAATGAATCAAAGAGTTGGTTCTTTGAAAGAATAAATAAAATAGATGAACACCTAGCCAACCTTATCAAAAAAGGAAAGAAAAACTGAAATACATGCAATAAGGAATGAAAGGGATGGAAACACTACAGATCCTGTAGAAATTCAGAAGATCATCAGTACCTACTTTGCAAATCTTTACTTTCATAGGATGGGAAAACACAGAGGAAATGGAGCTTTCTAGATACATATGAATTACCAAAGCTGAATGAACAAGATATAAAAATCCTGAATAATTCAGTATCAGAAAAAAATTGAAAATATAATAAAAAACTTGCCAATGAAGAGAAGCTCAGGTCTTGATTGATTCACAGTTGAATTCTACAAGAAATTTAGAGAAGTTTTAATGCCAATTCTTCTCAAAACCTTTAATGAAATTGAAAGGGAAGGAATTCTCCCCAACTCATTCCTGGAGGCAAGTATTATTCTGATACCCAAACTGGAGAAAGACCCAACCTAAAAAGAGTACTACAGCCCAATCTCCTTAATGAATATAGATGCAAAAATTCTCAATAAAATACATAATGCAACAAATCATCAAGCAGAAATTAATGAAACCACACCTTTTATAGCAGCATCAAACATAATGCAGCAAACATAATGCAACAAATCATCAAGAAGATTATACTCCATGACCAAGTGGGATTCATTCCAGGAATACAGTAATGGTTCAATATTAGCAAATCAATTAATGTAATACACCATGTCAATACAGCCAAAGACAAAAATCACATGATCATCACAATTCATGCCGAAAAAGCTTCTGATACAGTCCAACACTCATTCATGATAAAAACCCCACAGAAAATAGGAATAGATGGTCTTTACATCAATGTGATCAAAGCCATCTATGACAAGCCCATGGCTAACATCATACTGAATGGTCAAAAATTGAAAGCTTTTACCTTAAAATCAGGAACAGGATTGTAACCACTCTTATTCAATCTAGTTCTGGAAATAATAGCTAGAGCAGTTAGGCCAAAGAGAGTAATAAGAGGAATAAGGATAGAAAAGGAAGAGACGAAATGATCATTATTCGCAGATGACATGATACTCTACATAGAAGGCCCCAAAAACTCCACTGAAAGACTTCTAGAGTTAATAATCAAATTCAGTAGCATAACTGGATACAAAGTCAACACTTAAAAATTAATAGTATTTCTGTACACAAACAACAAACAGACTGAAATTAATGAAACCACACCTTTCATAACAGCATCAAAAAAAAAAAAAGAAATCAGTCATCAGTACTCAGAATACTGATGACTTTATAAAGCCATAATAGTCATAATATTTGACATAGAAAAATATGTCTGTAGGCAAAATGAGGCCCTCATTTTTAAATGAGTAGTAACAGGTAACACTGACAGTGTGCTTGGTAATTCAATCATCTTCAAAATCCTACAGTAGAAGTAACTTGGGTATCTTCATGTTGTAGGCAGGGTTTGCAAAAGAATAGATTTAATTACTGGACGCAAATTTATAGGATTATTTTATATTATTCACCCAAGAAGTCAAATGCAGAAGAGCACAAGAAAGCTGTCCACGCACTAGAGGCCCAAAGAACACAGCAAAGGGTGCGGATCCCATGCCAGTGTCAAAGCCTAGAGCCTACAGCAATGTCCTCCATGAATCCCTATCAAGGATCTGGACCAGGAAGGCCCAAAGGACAGTGGTGGGAGCTAGAAAGTCTGTGCCAGTGGGGTGAAGGATCTGTGCCAGCAGGCTGAGGGCTCCGCACTGGAGCCAGGAAATAATGCTCCAGGTGAAGACCAGAGCTCCTCCAAAGATAACAGCAGCCATCCCCGGCTACAGGAGGACTCAACATCCTCTGATGATAACTGAAAACAGCCAAGTTCACATCACGATAGCCAGCTGCATGGCAAACTTCTCCAGGAAAATCAACAGCATGCAATCTTCCCCTCCAGGGTGTCCCTTTATACTGTTAGCAGCAATCCTCAGGTGGATCATCCATGCCCAGAACCACACTGACTCAGGCCACTGGGTGTTCCCACTTAAACTGACCATTAGTTAATCCACCACACCTCACTTCACTAATCCCAGTACTAACTGCTGTGAACAAAGCATCATTTCATGTCTCTTTTCTTTTCTTCTTCCCCTTCCCCTTATTCCTCCCATTCTTCTTCCTCCCTGCTCCTCCTTCCTTTCCTTTCCTTCCCTTTCCTCCCCTCCCCTTCCCTTCCCTTCCCTTCCCTTCCCTTTTCCTTTCTTTTTTTCCTTTCCTTTCTTCCTGTCTTTCCTTTTTTTTTTTTTTTTTTTTTTGACATGGGTTTTGCTAAATTGCCAGCCTCCCAGAGTGCTAGAATTATAGGCGTTCACCACCACATCAGCTACCATTTATTGTTTCTTTAACCTGTGAAAGGCCATGTATCATACTGGTAATCACTTGGACTGAGTCACTTATTATTTGAATGGCTGCTTACTTCCTCTCTAACTCAATTTTCTAGTTTGTAAAATAGGAACAAAGAAGTTACATTTATTATAAGTTTAACATATGTGATTTCCAGAGCAAAGATGAATCTATTTACAATAGACAAGATTTTTTAATTTTTTAAGGATTACATCCAAATAAAACAGAATTCTATATAGTTGAAATAATATTGAAAACTTTATCTCAGACATGAATAAATGAAAGTAAATTTGATTATGCATTCTTCAGCTTGAAACCCAGTGGATCTACTATTTGATAATAGTTTCATTTTAAATCAGTGGGCAAAAGAAAAGCAATCTATCCAACATAGTTATTATAATAATTGAGTAGTCATTTAGAAAACTTGTGAGACATATATCATATCTTACAGCAGGACAAATTTCAAATGCATTACAGATTAAACTATAAAAGTGTTAGAAGAATTTATGAAAAACATTTAAACCTTGAGCTGCTGCAGTCCTTGCTAACTATGGAAAGGAAAATCAGAAGCACAAAAGAAATTTGCCTTCATAAAAATATTTCAACATCACAAAAATCACCATAAGCAAAGGCAGAAAAATTTATTATAATCTTGAAAGACAATGTACAACTGAGATCAAGCAAAAGGCTAATTTTACTATGTAAAAAGCTCCTCTGAGTCAATAAGTAAAGACAAGCCTCAAAATAAAAATGTGTAAGGACACACTGAGGGTACAATAAGAAGCACAAAAATTACAATTACACTGACATATTTGTTTTCACTTATATTAGCAAAGATCAGAAAGTTTAATAACAGTGGGTTGCCTGTGTTCTCATATATGGCCAGTGAGTGTATAAATTCATACATTCTTTAGGGTTGATAGCACTTTAACCATATTCACTAAATTTAAATTGTACATACCCTTTGAACTAGAAATGTTATTTCTAGGCATTTATCTTGCAGGGGCACTCACAAAACTTTAAGGTGACTATAATATGATTATACCATTTGTTCACTACAACACTGTTTGTACCTCAGAAGACTTGGTACACTTTCCATATTCCATAGTGGCATCCTGCTAAATAAGTGCTAGCATGGAACACTATGTAAGGGTAGAAAAACAGGAGCGAGGACATCCATTTGCATATATGTAACAAATCTCTAAATCGCATGTACAGTGAAAACATAGTCTGGCACAATGGCCCATCTACAGCTGCAGCTACTCTGGAGACTGAAAAAAGAGGATCATATAAGCTCAAGAGTTCAAGGGCAGCTTGGCCAACATAGTGAGACTCCTATCTCAAAATAAATTAAATGAAAGTAAAAAAGGGTAAGATTATCTTCCTAGAGCTACAGCTTGTGTTAGTGCCACATCTCTGGACCTCTAATTGGCACTGCTCCTGAACTCCTCTGTCTTTGCCTAACCTCAGGTCCCCTACTGTTCTGCTGCTCTCTATGTGAGGGCTGGCTTTCTCCTGCCTCTACCTACTGTATTCACGGCCATCCAGAAGTACTTCAGATGCACTTTCCCCCAGCAGCTTTCAGTGAATTATAAGGTGGGTTTCAGTTACCTTCAGGGCTAGCTGGTATGAAATGATACCCTTTACTGGCTGCTTTCCCTTTCCTGCCCTACTCCTCTCTACCTCTCAAATAAGCAATTTGCACTTGAACCTGGGATCCCATTTCCCACTCCAAATGCTTCCTCATTTCTCTGTTTTCTTAAAACTTTTCCCCCACCCCATCCAGCCACCCCTGTGAATCTGCTACTGTGAGGTCTCTGCTGGCCTCCAGGTTGCTGAATGCCAGGCCTGTCAAACCATCCGTGAGAAGCATCTGACCTTCCTTGGCCACTTGGTTCATTTGCAAGTTTTGACACCAAGCTCACCACCTTCCTTGTTTCCATGACCACTATTTTCTTATCTCTAGCTGTTTGCTCTCCATCTCTCTGACCAGGTGTTGGGCCACTGACTCTCCTCTTTTCAAACCAGCCCTCTTAGTGAATGACTCTGTCCTAAGTTTCTCCTTCAAGGAAGGAAATGTAGACAACTTCAAATTCTTTGAGCTCAAGTGTAGGCCATATCACTCCAGATCTCAACATCTCCACTTGAACATCTCACACTAAATACTTTCTTAACTGAAGCCTCGCCATTTCTACCTGGACTAACTTCACTAAAATGGGAAAGAAGTTAATGGCAGCTAGATCTTTCCAGTTGTTCCCATGCAACACTTAGAGTCATACTCTCTGGCCCTTTTCTCTTATGTAAAGAGATTTATTAGCAGATCTCATTAGCTATACTTTCAAAATTTACTCAGAGGATGACCACCTCCCTTTACCTCCTCTATATCTACCCTCAGGGGACTTGGCCAAGGAGTGAATGGTTAAACTGTAGGGCAAAAGCACACAGGTTCTGTGAGATGTGAATGGCTAAACAACAAGAAGTATAGAGGAGTGAAGCATGTTGTGTCTGGCCATTGTCCTTCCCCTTCCCCAAGAAAAACTGCCTAACCTTGAGACAGTTCCTTGCCCTATCTGCTTTTCTTGTACTTTTTTCACTTACACTAACATTCTAAATAAAACTGGAGAGTTCTCAGCTTGGAGTCATCTCCCTGATGCTGGGTGCTCTTGGTTGAGATAGCCCCTCTGGGCCCTCTCAGTGACTGAACATGTTCAAGTAATCACTCATTCTCGATGCTGCCATGGTCACACACACTGACAACTACCCACGCACTCCCTGCTTGGCTTTGCAGCAGCCTCCCTAACTTGGTCTCTTTACTCCCCACTCTGGTTTCCCTGAAGGTTTTTCTAACATTAGTCAGGTTTTGATGCTCTTCTTTTCAGAACCCTTGTTCAGTTTCCTTTTCACTCAGAACAAATATAAACCTGTGTCCCTAAGCTCTGGCTTTGTTCTCCATGCTTACTCTGCACCTGTGCATGTTTACTCAAATTTTGGGGGCTCTAGTTTTCCTCATCCATAAATGATAAACATTTTGCTTTTCTACCCAGTTTCTAGCACAAGGAGATGTCCAGGGACTTATTCAATCAGAAGAACAAAATGATATATTTTCTTTGTTCTTTATTCATGCCTATTTGTGATATGTAAAGAATACATTCATCTTGGGGAGTTGGCACATGTATATAACCCTTTTTACTTCCTCTTCCCTTCCTCTCTATTCCCCCTCCCTCCATCTCTAGATCCCCTTCTGATTTCTAAAAATCTATCTCCAAGTTTCCTCTCATTTGTCCTTTATTTTGCTCTAAAATTTATTTATACTTTGGGTTTCTCATGTAAGAAAAACCATGCCACATTTAAGCTTCTGAGTCTGATTTATTTCACTGAGCATTGTGGCCTCAAGGTGCATCTTGCTAATGAACATGTTCTGTATTCATTTCAAGTGCTCATTTTTTAATTGGATCTTTTACTTTGGGGCTCTAATTTTCCTGGGTTCTTTATATATTCTACATGTTAGTCCTCTCTCTGAAGAGTAGCTGGCAAAAATGTTCCCATTCTGTAAGTTGTCTCTTCACTCTGTTGGTTGATTCTTTTGCTGTGAGAAGCTTTCAAAATTTAATATAATCTCGTTTGTGGATTCTTGATGTTATTTCTTATGCAACTGAGGTTCTGACCAGGAAGTCTTTGCCTATGCCTGTCTTCAAGAATTATACCTATTTTATCTTGAAGTAAGTTAAGTGTTTCTGTTTTAATATCTAGGCCTTTGTTCAATTTTTATTTTATTTAAGTGCATGGTGAGACATATGGTGAGAGAATGTTTAATCTTCTGCATGTGGATAGACAGTTTTCTCAGCACCATTTGGTGAAGGGGCTATTTTTTATGTAGCATATATTGTTGGCCCCCTTGTCAAAGATCAGATGTCTCAATGTACCTGGGTTTGTTTCTATACCCTCTATTATGTTCCCTTATTTACATGGCTGTTCTTGTGCCAGTTATATGTGGTTTTTATCCCTGTATCTTTGTAATATAAATTGAAATCTGGGATTTTGATGCCTCATAGTTTGTTCTCATTGCCCACAATTGCTTTTGCTATTATGGGTCTCTTCTGATTCCATATGAATTTTTGGATTTTTTTTTTTTTAGCTCTGTGAAGTATGCTGTTAGTATTTTGTTGGGGATTGCTTTAAATCTATAAAATCAATTTTGGTACTATGGCTATTTGACAATGTTCATTCTGTTTTTCCAGAAACAAGATTTTTTCTATTTTCTGGTCTTTTTGATCTCTTGTTTCAGAATATGGTAGTTTTCATTGCAGAGTTCTTTCACTTGGTTAAGATAATATCTTGGTATTTAATTTTTTGAACCTAATGTGAATGACACTGTTTTCTTCATATCTTTCTCAGTGGGTTCATTGTTGGTGTACAAAAATGCTATTGATTTTTGTGTGCTAGCTTTGTATCTTGCTATGTTTGCTTATTAGTTGTAGGAATCTTTTGGTGGACTTTTTTGGGGGTGTCTGAATATTGTCATGTCATCTGCAAATAAGGATAGCTTGAGGTCATTTATTATATATATATCCCTTTTATTTCCTCTCTTGCCTGATAGCTCTGCCCTAAGTATCCTGTACTATATTGAACAGTAATGATACATTTTGACAATTTTCCTAGACCAACATTTTGGTCACTAGAGAATTCACTGAGGCAAAATGAACATGGAAAGTGGAAAGTTCTGGAAAGTTCTATGAACTTTCCAGAAAAAAAATACTGTAGCCCCCTTGTGAATAAATTTCCAAGTGACTCCTTTCTAAATAGTTTTTAAAATATGTTATTGGTTGGGAGTTTTCTTCTTTCATATTTAAAGGTGAAATATTCCTTTAATTCAAATACAATGAAAGATATAAAATGAATTTTAACAATGGTCCCAACTGTGTTTATATAACTTATGAAGTGAATAGTTTTCCTTTATCTCTGCCTACTTTTATAAATAAGTCTAAAGAATAAGATGTACCACTGAGGTACATCTTTATACCCTAAAAGGCATGTATATTTTCAATTTTGACAGCAATTGCTAAATTATCCTCCCCTAAATCTTTAATCTAACTGCAGATAATACAGTGGAAGTGAGTATTTCCCCAGGACTAATCATCAAGGGGTGTAACCATATTCATCAATCCTTGATTATGAGATAGGTACTTTTTTGCTTGAATTCATAAGTTTTAATTATCACTGAGGCTAACCATGTATCATTTGCTTATTATAGCATTTTTCATTTTTCCAGTGGGTTTTGTATTGTGTTCTTTGAAAAAGTTTTTTGCATATGAAGGACAAATACCACCACCATTTTTATGAGCTTAGAAGTTTCAAGCTTACGTGGGATAGGCAGTTAAGAATTGTGAACACTTAATGTGCTTTGACTTATTTATGCCACTTAAAAGAATTTTTTCCCTGAAAACAGCTAAAAATCCAAAAAAAAGTTAGGACTCAAAAGGATGGTACTTATTATTAAATGGAAACAACCAACTCTTACAGATGAAACTATTTTGAGACAATATGCAATATGGAAAATGCTTCTGCAAATGTAGTAAGCCAAATGCAAACTAACCACATGGTAACCACCACCACAGAAAATATACAAATAGCCTCATGAAAATGACCTCTTCCTGGAAGGCAGTATTGAAAAATGAAAACAGTGGTGTGTATGAGATGGAATTGCAGGAGAAGCTTTTAATGATAACATTAAACTAAACTAATCAAGAGATAAAGTGCAGAGGAGTGGCCACAAGAGGGGAAAAGGTGTGCTTGTGTCCCCTGAACTCCCCTACACTGGCCTGTGCAACATATACAAAAGCATCAAAGGACTCCTTCTGATCCAGCTACATTCACCAGCCTCAGTCACCAGTGCATAACTTCATGATATTTTTTGTAACTGTCATTGTCTGTTTCCTGTTGATATAACTGAATACCAGAAAACAGGTAACTTATAAATTTAAAGAACTAGAGACATAGATAACTTGTATGCATCATTATACAAGGATTCTCTAATTCAATGTTACACTGTAGATTTTTCTTATTATTTTTTTTTTGCACTAGCACAGTTTCATTGCCAACCTGTTTTCACAATAGGACATGGAAAGGGGGGAGTTGGTGAATCTAATTCACACATAGCAACAATCAGCACAAGACTCTCTGTGCACAACCGTTGCTGTGTTTGGTTCCATGTCATAGTGGAGGGTGTCCCCAGACTCACACAATGGGCACCTTACACAGTGATTTCAGTATCCAAGACAGGCAAGCTCTGCCTTACTATTCCTGAGTTCAATGGAAAGAAATTTTACCACCTGTTTTGTGACTTTCACCTATGTTGAAAATCCTTCACTCCCGGAAAAAATCTTATTTTGTTCTTAGGAACACATCTTCATATCTGATTTCATTTTCCATGGTAGCTCAAAGTCAAATGGCCAATAGCATTCTTCAAATTCTGGAGAGAATAAGAGGTTGAGGAAGTACATTTGTCGGTCTTTAAGACAGCATCTGTGTGAAGCCATAACACTAAGACTCACACACCGACTCTCTTTACCAAGTGGGCTGAACAGGGACACAGGGTCATAAACTACCACCTCATCTCACAACAGTTTATCAGCCAGTAGGGTATAGTGGGTTCTACAGTGTCTTCACAGAACCCTGCAGATAATGTCTCCAAGTAAAGAGCAACATGGCTCAGAAAGGTGTACAGTGCACAGTGGAAATCTAACAGTTAGACAGCAGTGTTGCTTCCCTGAGACTCTGTTGAAGAAGAGCTCCCCTATGCTTTCTCAGGTGTGTAGCTCTTGACTCAGGCTTCCCCTTGTTTGCACTTCTTTTTCCTTAGTTGATTGTATTATGTAGGGGAAGAAGCACATGATCATGGCAAAGGAACTTTTAAAATAAAAAACTATAAAAAGTTTAAAACACACAAACACAAAGGTGTATATGATACAAAGAACTCTCCCTCTTAGGCCAGACTGCAGAGCCAGGCCCTATCTGAAGCAAGTGCTGTCATGAGTTTTTCATCCAGCCTAGCAGAACTATTTTAAGCATGTGTAAGTAGTGTGTGTATTACCCTTTTAAAGAATTGCAGCAGTGCCAAGGATATAGCTAAGTGGCACAGCACTTGCCTGGCAAGGGCAAGGTGCTCAGTTTGATTTCCAGTACCAAATAAATAAATAAATAAAACAAAATTTTAAAAATTAAAAATTGCAGCAAACTATCCCTATTGTTTTGTAAATAAGAATTTCCCTTGCTGCTTATGAAAATGAGCCAGGTTTCCACATTTGATAGTGGGCATGGGTGGCAGGATTCCAGAGACGGATTATAAATGATGGCTTGTGAATGCTCAAAACTTAGTTCTTTCTTCAGGAGCACACAGGCCTGGCATCTTTCTTTTCTCTTTGATTAAGTTATTGCATGTGTACATCAAAGGCGTGTCCTAGATCAGTGTTTCCTCAGGTAGGACACTGTGTTAGTTCCTTGTTGCTGCCGTAATAAATTATCTCAGCTGTATTGTCTTAAAACAATATAACTTACCTTACAGTTCCAGAGATGCAAAGTAAGTGTGTGTCTCACTGGGCTAGCCTGAGACATCAGAGGTCTTCGTTCCTTTCTGAGGGCCCAAGGGAAGATTGGTTTCCTGACTTTTCCAGCTTCTAGAGGCTGCCAGTACTTCTTGGTTCATGACCCATTCTTCCATCTTCAAAGCCAGGTGTGCAGCATCTTCAAAAATCAATCTCTATCCTTGTCCTCTCTCCTTCTCTGGCATGGCTTCCATACTTTCTCCTGACTCTGACCTTTCACCTTCATCCTTCCACATTTTAGGACTCTGTGATTCTTGATCCCACCTAAATAATTTGAGATAAGTTTCCCAGCTTAAAGTCAGCTGATTAGCAGGCTTAATTCCATCTGAAACCTTAATTTCCCCTTTGCTATGTAATTTGACATATCCCTAGGTTACAGAGACTCTAATGGGGATATCTTATTATAGATGTTATTTGATGTTACATGGAAAGAAAAATAAGTTGGGGTAGAATGCAGTTTTCTGTTAAGTAGTTTTATTTTCAAATGGACACAGCCTTTGATATGTTAGGATACACTAAATCTACCCCAAAGAGAGACACGATTTGGAGTTCTTCAAAGTGATATGATTACAGAGTGTATTTCTATGGAGTTATTTTCAACATTATTTATTGGAAAGAATAAAATTTAGGAAACACTGATAAATTCAGAGTGCCCCAGGTTTTCAAAAGACATTTGACACTATCTCTCACAGTAGCTCTGTATATAAAAGGGAGAAACATGATGATTTTATTTTGAACTGAAAATTTTTTAATTATTCTTTTTCTTTTCTTTAAATTTATTTGAACTGAATATAAAATCATAAACTATACATATGAGTACCCTGTTATAATATGTAGTATAATGTTTAAATCAATCATGTTAAGCATATTTATCGCCTCAAATATGAATCATTCTATATGATCAAAGTTCTAAAAATCTTGTAGCTTGTTGAAATGTACAGTACATTATTATTATCTATATTCACCATACTGTACAATACCACACCAGAGATTCTTGGTACCATTCTTTTTTGAAAAAGGTCTCATCATAGCCCAGGATGGCCTCAAATCATCATCCTCCTATCTCAGTTTCTTGAATGCTGGAATTATAGACAAGTGCCAGCACTCCCAGCTGTTGCTACTATCTAACTGTAACTCAGCACCCAGATGATCTTGTTATTTAATGGATTTCTAAGTGGAAGAAAACCTCAGAGTAGGGTTTACAGTGCAGTGTTACAGAGCTCTCCCAATACCCAATAGTTAACTGAGGACATTCTTAAGTATTTTCAGTTAGTGGATACTGTAGGCCACAAATGCTCTGAGTAACCAAGACCTTGACAAGCTTGCAAGACTGTGGGAATGCTGCCAAATGTAGGCCTCTCCACTGGGAACAGTGTAACTCATGTGCCTCAAAGCCTTCCTCTTTAGATGGTATCCTACCAAGTAGATCTTCTGGGAAGGAGATTTAGTACGTGCTCAGCTCCATGTTGAATAGCTGGCTGGGTAAATCCCACCTCTAATGGTTCAAGCACTGCTGAGGATCTTAAAACCTTGACTCTTCTGAAGCTTTATTAGGAGAAAAAAAATGTAGATGAGTTAACATGGTACTTTAGAATCCTGTTAACCTTTTTGTTCTATAAACCCCAAACTTCACTGTTCTCACTTGTGTCCCCATTCCCAAAATTCTAGTAATGAACTGCATAACTGCAGCTTAAGTGATGTTAGTTATCATTATTTTAGCTGAATATAAACATATATTTGGTGCAGGTATTCCTCTGGGCTCTGAGACTGAAGAGGGATCTCATGGTCCCCAGGCAGAACTGGTTGCAGCCCCCACCCACTCTCCTTTATGACATCTTCTGATCCTGTCCTGCCAGGCCAGCAGGGCACGTTTGCTGTGTGGCCTTCAGGAACACCCATCCAACCTTTCTGCAGCTCAGAGTCATCTGATGATTCATTCTGGACTCTCAGGAGAAGAATTTCTGGCAAAGAACACCTTCCATTCAAACATGACATGTTTATAAGGCAAAATCCTTCATCCCTGGTTCTTCTTTCCTGGTTGGAATTCACCTGCCAGTGGCCAAGAAATAGTCAAGTTTCAGGATAGTCAAGGACTTCAGGAAATTCTCCCTGAAAATGCCAGCTTCAGCTTCCTCGTTGCAGAAGGCTGAGAAGCATCCTTTAAAGTTCATCTCTTCGTTTTACTATCACTGGAGCCAGTGCACGCTGGCTGGGGTCTTCAGTCAGACCCACACCCCTTCCTAGCCACATCCCTGAAACCCAGGAGGTGACTTGCATGCCACAGGTAAGGGCTCCTTGGCTGGGAGGCCGGTTAGAAGCGGTCCGCGAATTGCCTTGTCCCCATACCTAAGGCCAGAAAACGAGGTCGGGGAGCCTGGGAGCTGATCCCTACAGCTTAGCAACTGGCCCGGCGGAAGGGGCGGGGCAATCGGGCTTTCTGGCTCAAGCGCCCAAGGTTGCAAGGCTCAGTAGGGGGCCGGGAGATGGGGTGGGGGCGGGTCCGGCCGTGAGTACCCACTGGGGTTAGAGAGACTCCCGGCCTGGTCTCAGCTCTAGTAGCACAAACCCCACTGCGGCGCTGCTTGGCGAATGCGGCTCGGATCCCGTGGTGCCCCACTTCAATCTCTGTGCTCTCGCACCCCTAGGGAACTTTCTCTCAGTTCTCTCCATCTTGCTTTCCTGGCAGCCCTCTATCAGTCTCTAACTTGCTGCTTCCCTAGCCGCTGAATTAATTCCAGGAGCTTTCTTATGTTTTCTATTCTCCACTAGGGAACTGTTTATTTGGATGAGGTCCCGGTAGTGAGTGCAGGGGGGTGAAACAAAGTCAGAAGTGTTTGCATTCTTTCTTTTCCCTCTCCCTCTCATCCTAATAACCTGATTTTACCGCCTACTGACCCCTGGCCACCTGTCTAGAAAGCATGCCATCTGCGCGCTCCCCAGCCTGGCCAGCCTGGGCTTATACACAGCGGGTTCCGTTCTGTTGCCACTGGGGCTTTCCATGTGCATGCCTGTGATTGGAGCTTTTCCATGGTAGGAGAATGTCCTTCCCATTTTCAGGTCTGGAAATTAATCTAGAGCAGGCATGGTAAGGGTCTTACTGAGGATCATGCAGTTGCTTGGTGGTGAAGCCAAGACCCA
This sequence comes from Chinchilla lanigera, assembly GCF_000276665.1. NCBI lineage: Eukaryota > Metazoa > Chordata > Mammalia > Rodentia > Chinchillidae > Chinchilla > Chinchilla lanigera. The sequence continues at coordinate 111,203 of NW_004955459.1, forward strand.
GAGCCTGAAGCCGTGGTGCCCTCAGCGAGGCACAAGGCTGTAGGGTTGCATTCTCCATGCCACGTGTGGGTGGGAGGCAGGTCTCTAGCAGCACTGTCCACTGAACTGTGCTGATAAAATGGCTCTTTAAAACTGAGCTGCTTCTCCAAACTTCCTCAGCTCCCTCCTATCCTCGGACCTGACAAAAGGACAGAATTTGCCAGTGCTGGCCCCTGAAGGTCAACAGCTGGTTTCCTTCCACAAGCGAGGATGGTAAGGATGGGCCTAGGGATAAACAAGCTAGAACTGTCTGTTAGCTCACTGTATTCCCTCTCCCCTTACTTCTTTACTATAAAAGACCTTGCACACATGAATATAAGATGGTGGCTTGAAGGCATAAAAGGACCCTTCATGTCCTTAGGAACAGCTATTTTTAAATGTTTAACTTAAATGTTATTTTTAATACATGTTTACAGTATACAATGACTGCATTGTTATGGCTTGTGTCCCCCCAAAGCCTCATGCAGTCATAGCTAGGCCTTTTTCAGAGGTGGCTGGATCTAGATTGTGGGACACTAGGATTGATTCATGGTGCAATTTTAGGATCAAGGGGGCTAGGATTAAGTAGGTGACAGCTACCCACCCTAAGAAGCCTGGATAAGATATAAGGGGTAGGAAGAAGTATGGTCATCCCCTATTGCTTTGCTATCTTCTGTCCACGATGAACTATTTCTCTTCAGTGATGCCTGTGTGCCATGCCTTGGAGACAGCTGCTTATGGACTGAAACCTCTACAAACTGTGAGCTAAAAAAAACTTTCATCCTTTAATTTTGAGTGTCATGTATTTTGTCTCAGCAACGAGAAAGTAGGACACATTCCTTTGGGGAGGTGATATATGCACATAATATACCTTTCTACCCCCATCCCCACCATCTCTTAGTCCCCTTCCCTTTTATAAAAAATCCTATTATCTGTCTTTTATTTTGCTCATTAAATTACTTATCTTCTTAGTTTCTCACATGAGAAATCATGCTATTTTTAAGCTTCTGTTATCTGATCTATTTTACTTACCCTTATGATCTCAAGTTGCATCCACTCTCCCACAAGTTTGTCTTTCTTTATGGCTGAGTAGTACAGCACTGTATGCAAATACCACCTATTCTTTATTCATTTCTCACTTGATGGACACAGACCACTTTCAAGATTTAGCTGTAATGAATTGTGCTGCTCCACGTAAGGATATGCATGTATCTCTGTAATATGATGTCTTTAATTCTTTCAGGACAATATCTAGAAGGGAATTGCTGGGTCAAATGGAATAGTAAAGTTTTTCACCAAAATAAAGAGTCCCTTGTCTTTTTTGGGGATCAGCAAGCAGTATGAAACTGAGCAAATAGTAAGAGAGTATATAGCCATATTTTATATTTTCCAGGATGTACATTAAAACACTGATTGATTTTAGTAATCTATCCTATATAAACCAGTGATTCCAAACTATTATCATTTGATCATGCAATAAATATAAACAATTATCATTTAACTTGCTTGTAGTAGTTTTCTAAATTTCATGAGAATTTTACAGTTACATGTCTCTTTGCAGCCTTTCTGTGCCCCACTTGGGGAGCTTGTCTCCAGCTTTGGACAGAGTACCCTGCTGGCTGCATGCTGCTGGATTATGTAATATCTCAGAAGTATCCATTTCTCTCATCTAGGAAATGGGGCTATAATCAAAGCGCCAATTTCCTAGGCTGTAGTAAGGATAAAATGAGAACCTGTGTAATGAAGTAAGAGCCAACCACGTGACACCTGTTTATGCCTAATTTTCTTTAAGGCAATTTACATGGTTGTTGAATTGCAGGTTTCACCAGCCAGTCAATACTCACCTGTCATTAAGTCTGTCAGTTCCTAGGCCTGATGTTCTTTTTTCCGCACACTCTCTGCCCTGGAACATTAAGACGAAGGTCTCTTTCCTCTGTACTTCACTCCTACCCACCTCCTTGCCCTTGGCTCACCCTCTTACCTGTTACTGTCAAGTGTGTGCTGGACAACATCCTAGCTCAGAAAACACCAATTTCTTCAATTAGAAGTGATTTTTATCTGCACTGTCTCACAACAGAATGCCTTCTGCTGAGGGACCCACGAGGGTGAGGCAGCCATGATTTACATGGAATCACCTGAAGAGGTTAAAAAAGTTCATGTCAGGGCCCATCTCAAATTCCTCAGAGACCAGACCAACTCCACATAGGTGACAAGAACAGAGCAAGGGTCCCCAAGCATGGTCTTTGATCACTTTCAGAAAGGTATGCAAGATATTTTTCCTTAGAAATTGCCTGATGGTTACACTATTTCAACCACATATAAAGTCCTCTCCAAATAGGTATGTTTTGTGCCTTTTCAAAATTAGGGTCAGGAGCCTAAATTATCTTTACCACTGATGTGTTTATAGAGTTTACTATCTGCAACCTTATCTTGGTGTGTATGTGTGTGTGTTGCCTGTAGTGTCTCTATCATCTCTGTTTATAACTGATTGCAGCAAGGGAACCTTGTCTGTCTCAGTATCTTCCCACCCAGTTCTCTCCCTTTACAAGACTAGGGCTAGCAAAAATAATATGGGACCAGGTGAAATTAGCAGTTACTGAACTTCTGCATTTCAGATGTAATTTATGTGTGTTCATTCCTTCCTCAGGACATTTCTCAGTAACTGCCAGAATTCTGGAGTGCAGGTTTTCCACACCTAGTAGAGAATCAGATAAATTTAGAAACTTGGCTAAGTTTCTATACTAGACAGTATTAGAACTGCAATTCCATCCTAGGAATCTTTAACCCCCTCCCCAAATCATATGTCCATTATGTCAAACTACCTTTACAAACATGAATATTGGGGGCTGAAGATGTACCTCAGTGGTATAGTACATGTGTATGACCCTAGAAACATCAATCAATCAATAAATAAATAGGCCTTCCCAGAAGATGGTGAAGTGGTAAGCAGCAGTGGATTAGGCTTGTCTGGATTTGGAATTCAGAAACTGAAAAATAATAACTTGGGGGAAAAAAGGAGGGAGGTGGAGTCCTGGGATCCATGAAGTATCCAACAGGAAAGTTGAGGTCTAAAAAGAAGTTGAGACAGCACATAACACAGAAAAACAATGGGGCAACTTTCATTTTCTCCCTGGTTCTTATAGGTTGAACCTATGAGAGGTAGTTAAAGTGGGGGTCTCCAAAAGCCCTCAGGGAAAACACAGCAGTGGAACAGACCAGCAGATGCGTGAGCTGTAACACTTAATAGCTCTCATTTAATGACCTACATGTTTAACCACTGTTCAGATTTATGACCCACATTTGGACTTAAAATGTAGGAATATAAGTGGCAGTGTGGCCTTATAGTGGCTTCTTTTACAGTAAAGTACAGTAGTTTTACGTTCTGCTATCTCTTACAGTATTGCATGTGAGAGTTATGCAAATAAAAGCAAAGTCATCAAGTTGGAAAAACAAGACTAGAGCTAGCAATCATTATCAGATTTTGTTGAAGTCACTGGTTTCCCCAGTTAGATTCTGCTTCCTCTTTAGAGGACAGTTAGGTAACATCCCCACCTAGTGGCTCAAGGAGGCTGCCTGGGTCACCTGCAGCTCATCACATCTTTCACTCCTCAGATCTTAAACAAATGTCCTGAAAAGACACATTTTATTAATATTTGTTTTACAGCACTTCACAGTTTAAAAAGCACCTCCTTCACTGGTTTTATCCCAATTCACAACTCTAAACTGGAGTCACAGGAACCTGAAAGACCCCACAGATGTGACCAGCCAACCTGTTTTACGATAGGAGTTTGGCACCAGTCTATTCACCTGGGCCATTCTTGCCCATCTTCTTTACCTGTTGAGGACAATGAGAACAGTTCTTCCACAGGACTCTAATAGTATTGAGAAACTGCTACAGAAAGAGTCTTCTCCACAAAACACAGAAAATTAAAGTGGTTTTTATAATGAATAGTCATACCCAAGTATAATGTATTTTGGGTCACTTGTAAAAAGGGCTATCACAGACATAAATCCCACTCACATATATAGCTAAGCTGTCATAATCCTTCCAGAGTTCCCCATTTGTAACCAGGACATATGTAACTTTTCAAAATTTACATTTTGTCTTCTTGTAAGTGGACTGAGAGTGCCATTTGCTGCACATTGTTTCATAGAGTATGTTTTAAACTCACTTAGAACCCAGGTAGACTTATGTTTTAATTTCCTTTATCCAGAGGGGAAAAAAAAACTTCAATTATCTTCTTTTGTAGCAAGATGGTTCCAGGTCCCATCATCAGGTGCAGTCTTAGTTATTTTCTCATTGCTAGGACAAAATACCAGACACTTACAAGTTAAAGGAGGAAAGGTTTATTTTAAATCACAGTTTGTAGAAGTTTCAGTCCATAGTCAGCTGGCTCCAAGACAGGGTAGCAAGGCAGAGGAGCATGGGAGAGAAGTAGTCCATAGCATGGCTGGCAGGAGGCAACAAACAGTAGGGAAACTTCCAGACTTTTATTCCATCCAAGCTACAAGCCTACTGGTGCCACCTACACTTTGGGTGTGCCTTCCTATTATCCATACCTAGAACTATGATAACCAATCAGTGGACTAATTTAGTTATCATACCTATAATTCATATATACATACCCTAAATCCGGGGGGGAGGGGAGCGTATCTTAGTAGCCTTCTCATTGCTGACACAAAATACCCAACACCCAAGAACTGAGGGAGGAAAAGTTTATTTAGCTCATAGTTTGTAGAGGTTTCAGTCCATAATCAGCTATCTCCAAGGTAGGGTGGCATGGCAGAAAGGCATCACTGAGGAGAAACAGTCCATGGTGGGCAAAAGGTAGCAAAGCAACAAGGGAGGATGTCATGGTTACTTTTCTCTCATTACTGACAGAAAATACCTGATGCCCAAAATTAAGGAAGAAAAGGTTTATTTAGCTCACAGTTTGCAGAGGTTTCAGTCCCTACTTGTCTGGCTCCAAGGCAGAGTAGCACATGGCAGAGGGCAACAGTTCATAGTGGTGGAAAACAGCAAAAGCAATAAAAGCAAAAAAGGGGGAGCAGCAGCAAGCAGCCTTTCCTTCCCTTACATTATATGCAAACTACCTGCCTGAGGGCAGATGTAGCACTCACACCCATAATCCCAACATTGGACCATGAATCAATCATAAACTCTAGAAGCCTGCCCCATGACTGCCAGAGGCTTTAGGGGGATATTCAGACACAAACCATAACAGAGGACCACAGCTCTTTTTATCCCTTATACCTTTTCCAGGCTATTTAGGGTGGGTAGCATGAACACCTTTAATCCTAATGCCCTTAATCCTAGCATTGCACCAGGAATCAATCCCAGTGTCACATACTCTGGATCCAGCCACCTGTGAAAAGCTCAAGGTCTGACTGCATGAGGCTTTGGGGGATGGGGGACATCTAGACACAAGCCATAATAGGGAGACATCTAGGTACAAGCCGTAACAGGTGCTCTGATAAAATCCAGCGACTGGCATAATGAGGTGTCACCTTCCCACATATTTACATTTCAAAGATGCATCCCATCCAGAACATTTTTGGGCTATAAAACTGAAATGTAGCTCATCTTGAGAGTTACATACATTTCAGAAAATTAGAGAAAAGATTCACAGCCACTAGATTTCTCATAAAAATGCTCTAAGAAGGGTGGCAGAAAGTCTCTTTCCCTCTTGATAATGGGAATAATTCACTTGTTAAACTTATGCTTGTAGTATTAAATAAGATACTATGTCTGAAGTGTGTGGCCCATAGATAGAGCTCAATAACAAGAAACATGGTCACAAAGCATGTGTAGAAGTCAGGCTTAGTGGCATGTGCTACTTGGGAGGCTAAGGCAGGAGGGTCCTAAGTATGAAGCTAACCTGGCCAACATAGTAAGACCCTGTCTCAACAAAACAAAACAAAAGCAAACACAGGACCTCCTTTCCCCTGTACTTGTGTTCCTAGAAAAAAAAGTTCTTTTAAGAAAGGGACTCACTAAATTGCCTACACTGGTCTGAAACTTGCTATCCTCCTGTCTCAACTTTCTGAATTGCTGGATTACAGGCAGGCACCACCATGCTTGGTTCAGGCAAGCTTTCATAACAGTAAGCCCAGCCTGATGGCATAGGCAGAAGCTTCTCTGGACCCTCTAGGGTCTTGTCTGGGACCGAAAGTAGGAATATGAACCTGCTCTTTATTTTGAAGCTGATAACCCCATGGGAGGAGGGGAGATGAAACCTGCATACCCCAAGGGGCCTTGTGGATACCACATCTTGTACTGTCCATGTCTACCTTCGGGCATCTGAACAAAGTGACCAAGGCTGGGAAGAGCTAAGCCTCTGAGGCCTCTCTGTGAGGGATGGCACTTCTAGCCACCTGAGTCTCTACATTCCCAAGCATCAGACCTCTGGGGAGGGAGGAAGCTGGGAACTGGCTCAGTCCTAGGGCCCTATGTCTAGCAGTTACTATTTTTTTCTTGTTCCATCATCCCAGAAACCCTGAGAGATAAATGCAGTCTGCCCCAAAATGTGTGGGGGATTGTTTGTGTCCCTTGCCCAAAACATTATGTGTGACCCCCATCTTAGCAGGTTGCCCTCCTTAAAACTTACCACTTTCTGTCCCATGCAGTAGTTAGTTGGTATGTCAGAGAACCCATGACTGAAGCCATGTCTGAATCTCCTGTCTGCCCACCCCCCACCACCTCAAGAACTTCTCAGGAGTCACACTGAGAGAGAACCTGGATAACCCTGAGACATGCTCTGGATGTCTGACCAATAAGAAGATGGGCACTCTTAAATTCCTCAGATTTATCAATCCATGGTAGCTCTACTGTGAATGTTCCTTGTAAATGAGGAAAACATTCCAGCTTTATTTCACTGGTAAGCTTTTCTTAGCCATTTAGAAGTTATCTACCCCATTAAGCAAAATCTGTGATAAATGTAAATCCAAACTGTTACCTGATTATTTTCAATATTTTTCAAATAGAAATTTTATGTCTGTATAGGACTGCTAGTGTTAAACTGCTATGGTTAAATTAAGATCAGCCTAAAGCTGCTCCTCTTAAATGTATTAAGCTTGGCCTAAATGTTTCTCTGTATGCAGTGCACTGCAGCCTAACTTGATGCACAAACAGACTGTAACTTACTCTTGTGTGAAGTAGCCAACTTTCAGCCAATCTCAGCAGACAATTGTACAAACCATGTTCAAATACAACAGTGACCTGTAACCAATCAGACTGTCTCTACCTCATTTCTGTCTTCTCTTTACTTCCTTTTCTTTGGCTAGAATCGTAACCTATCATGTGATGAATCAGCATTCTGAATCATTTTTTCCAGACTGCTGACTGATTCTAGGATTGCAAATAAGTCAGTTAATCTATGCTAAACTAGACTTGCTGTAAACTACACTTGTAAATTTTTGTATTTTAACACTTCTTATACACATTTATGTCATGTTATAATCTTCAGACATTAAAGTATTTAAAACTTTATGGATCTGTTGATTATTTTGCCATTATTTACTGTTCATTTGTTGTAGTCAGGATTTATAAGGGAATAAATTAATACAGGACACATAATTTATAGGATTATTTTATAATATTAACCTAAAAAGTCAAATGCAGAAGAGTACAAAATATCTATCCACACACTAGAAATTCAAAGAATGCAGCTGAGGGCCTGGATCCCATGGCAATGTCCTGCAAGAGTCCAGCTGAACATGTACAGCCCATGACAAACTCCTCCACAAGTCCAACTGGAGGCCTAGAGCCCACAATAATGTCTCATGCAAGTCTGTATCAAGAATCTGCATGGGAAGCCCCAAAGGTCACTAGTGGAAGCTAGAAAGCCTGCGCCAGGCTAGAAAGCCTGTGAGATGAAGGATCTGGACCATCAGACTAAAGGATCTGCACTGGAGCCAGGGAGCGATGCTCAAGGTAAGGATCAGAGCTCCCCTGAAGAGAACAACATAGTCATAATATTGATTTGGGCCTTCTCAGTCTTTTCTATTTTGAATCATCTTTTTTTTTCCTTTTTATTTTTTTTTTAGCAGTACCAGGGATCAAACTCAGGACTTTGCACTTGCCAGGCAGGCACTTCTGCCACTGAGCTATATCCCCAGCCTGAATCATCTTTAAGAGCTATCAAAAATTTGAAATTTTTGACCTGACATGACTTGGCAAGATATTTTTACTTCACAATGTTATATAAGCAATTACATTCAATAGGAACTGTACTTTGAATTTTGATCTTTTCCCAAGCTATCAATATGCTGTGTCTGGCAATACTGGCTAGGAGGACACAATCACAGGGTGAACAACCAACACTCAACTGTATAGCTAAACCATGACATTTAGTAGGTTAAGTGTATTAGCACATATTATCCCCAAAGTAAGACCTAACCAGAAAATAAACTGTAATAGCTGCTCGTTACCATGGTGATGGCCAGTGTTACGCAGAAGAGTAGACTGCACTCCTCTTTTGCTCAATGGCCACTCTGCACTGGCAGGTAAGGCAAGGATAGGTTGATTAGGGCTGGCATTTTGATCTTGTTAGGTCTTATTTTGGGGAAACACGGTACCTTGTTTTCCTGAAAATAACATCTATCCCAAAATCAAGTTTCTACATGATTTTAGAAGGGATATCCCCTAAAAATGAGCCCTATTGTGTCTTTTGGAGCATCTCTACAAAGGTGACAAAGGAGAAATCAGCAACTCTTCTGCATGAGGCACTGGAGGGACACAGTATGGCCAAATCTTCCACAGGAGACCCACAGTGCTGCAAGGCTGCCAGAGAACATGAGCACAGAGTGGTTGGGAGAGTACCATCAGCAACCCAGCTTACCTTCCTTGACATGAAAATGAAAACATCATTTGAAAATATCAAGGGATATCATTTGAATATATCTATTCCCCTTCTGGGTATTCTTCCAGAAGAATTGAAAACAACTACCAGAGTGACCTATGTACACCCATGTTTATAGCAGCACAATTTGTCATAGTTAAATCTTGGGAACAATCCAAATGCCCATCAACTGAGGAATGGATAAAAGGATGTAGTATTTTTATACAATGGAGTATTACTCAGCTATAGAAAAAGTTAAACTCGAGGCATTTGAAGGTAAATGGATGCAACCAGAAACCACACTCATAAGTAAAAGAAATCAGACTTGCAAGTGTAAACATCATATTGTCTCCCTAGTGTAAGAAACTAAAAGAGTAAATCAAATTCGAAAGGTAAAATAGATATTGTGAAAGGGAAAGAAACTGCTCACATCACAAGGAAAGAACAACTGCGATGTGGGAAAGGAGAAAAAAAAGAAGGGGAAAAAATACATATATTTATATACAGATGTAGCTAAGATAATTGCACTATCAGTTTTGTTGGTTTACTGAAAGGAACAGTTAATACTTAATTTTTTTGATCAAGTGTGCATGCCTATATCTGGTAATCTGAACAACTACTTTGAAGATAACAATATACAATATAACAACCATTGTTGATTTCCTATCCTGTTTTGAAATTGTGTATCATTTTTAATATTTTTTAAAATTTTGTATTCTTTTCAAAATAAAAAAGAAAATATCAAGGGATTTAAACAATTTTTTATACGATAAATTAGAAACCATGTAGGCAGCATTTTTGTCATTTCCAAATGGGTGCATATAAACTGCAAAGAAAAAAATCTTAATAAAAATTTTAAAGAGTTACTATTTAAAATAAAGTTTATATTTTATTTCTTAAAGGGTATATATTCTGATATCCACTTAATATTACAATTAAAAGTAATTAAAACAGACCAAATGCCCAACAGGAGTGCTTGTTTAACAGTTCTTGTCAGCCAGCACAAAACAGAACAGGGCTCAGAAGACAATTCCTGTGTTTTCTCTTCACTGTGCAGCATCCTTGTGCATAACTGTGGTCAGAACACACAAGAGTGAGAGCCAGAGCCCTCTCCAGGAGAGCTGGATGTATAGGGAAAGACTAGGAAGTATAGGACCAGAGCAACACAGCGACCCTACTGGCCTGTGGGTGCCAGAGCACAGAAAATGGCTCTGCACTAATAGTTCCATTCTTTCAAACACCTCGTGTATTTTTGGAAGGGACTTAAAATGATAGTTGTCTATGAAGAAATATGACTAATGTACAAGGCTTTTTACTTAGTAGCTCTACACATGAACAACAAAATCATGAAATATAGGTAAAAGGAAAGCTTATGTCATTCCCAGGAAAAATATAAGTTCAAACTGACTTTGTGGCATCAGAGCTGTGGACTCACCAGTCTTGCAACTGTTCATTGTGTGGTTATCCCATGGTCGTAGTGACAAATCTATGCACCTGTGCCACAGTTGTCATGCCAATCCCTCTGTCAGCATGCAAGCAGAGTCAACGTTTTTTGCTAAACTAAAATCTCAGTATTCAGATTTAATTGCAGTGCTGCCTGCCACTGTGCGATAAATTAGTGATATTTGGATTGCAATTTGGGTACTCAGTCTCTAAAAGGGCTTTCTCTTTTGACATGGATCATTTTATTGTGTCCTATGTCTCCTACCATGACCTATTTTGAATATGTGTGTTTATAACAACTTATTTTTTAAATGTGTCAAGAACAATAATGGGAATATTTCCAACTTCCTAATGATTGTTCCAAATACATTTTTTTATTTTACTTAAAAGATTAAAAAACTAACAAAACAGTGAAGACAAAATCAAAACACAAAAACAATACATGAGCTCAAAACAAAATGATAGGAATTAACAATGGTTGCTACCTTACATACTATTATTTTCAACGAAGTTGCTCAGTCCACCAGGCTAAGAATGCAAGACTGATGAAACAAAGACAAAAAACAAACATTGGAAATGATGCAGAGCTTCACCATACAAGATGGCAAGAGTTCAACAATGGTTTTTATAGTGCTTTCAGATCAGTCGTTCTGATTACCAGAGTCAAGCGTGCAAAACTGGTCAAGAAAAAAGAAAATATTACGCATTGACTGTTCCTTTCAATAAACCACAAACATCAGCAATACACTTATCCCAGCTATTCTTGTATATACATATAAATCCAAATAATACATTTTGAGACCACCCACTGAGCCCTGGGCATGCAGCTTGGAGGTGGTGCAGGGCTGTGCCCCATGGGGCGGTTAGGTAGCCTCCAGTCTAGCTCAAGCGCCTCCCAGGGTACCGCTGGAGAACCGGAAGCCCTGCAGCCCTGAGCATGGTCTCCACACTGAAGGAAGGAGAGGACCAGGCTCAAAGGAATGACCGCTCCTGACTTCCCTCTGGGCCCCACGCACGGGCAGCAAAGATGTCCAGTGGATGCCTTACCCAGGAACCCTGGGGACCACGTGCCAGTTCCCGCTAGAACAATGAGCTGCACCCCTCCGCCGGGGTCTTTACCAGGCCTGCGCCGCCTTCCTCCTAGGCAGGTGCACCAGGGTACGCCGTCCCTCTCCGCTGTGTTGGAAGGCCTTCTGCCCGGTCTCCGGGCCCCTTGCGGGCCAGCCCTGCCTGCATCAGAGAGCCAGTGCATACGGGCGTGCTCCGAAGGAACACAGCAGCCCCCTACCCACTGCCAAAGCCTCAGCGCAAGGAAGAGAACCCTTTGTAATCCCCGGCCACACCTCGCCACCAGAAGTGCGGCGGTGGGAACAGCGCTTCTGGGAGGTCCATGCGGTGCGGTGAAAAATGCGCCCTCCGGCAACTCTCCCCGGAGCCCAAGGGGCCCGGGCCTGGCGGAAGTCGGTGCGGGGCGGAAGTTTACGTAAGGAGCAGCAGCGGGTCCCATCGGTGTGGGAATGCAAACCTGAGTAGCGGCGCGTGACAGAGCCGCGTGTCATCTTGGAGAATAAACGCAAGCGCATTGCCTCGCCCTTTTCCCCTCTGGTTGCAGTGTGCCTGTCCTGGCCCTCCCAGCAGGGTCATTGTAGCTGGCTACGCTGCTAAAAGCTGTTAGGCTAAAGGCGGCCGAGCGGCCGAACGTGTCGCCTAGGGTGTCCATCAGGCCAGGCCACTGCCACCAGACCCTGTCCGGAGATAAACTGAGCAACAGTCATGAATTAAAGAGGGAGCGTTTATTTAATTTAAAGGAAGACAGTTTATTTGGAAAAGGACGAATAAATGAGAAGATAAACAGCTACTCTGGAAGAGTAGGGAGCATCAGAAGCGAGTACCTTGGGGTTCTGGACTCAGCTCCTTTTTACTCAGGACTAGTGACTTCTCCTACCCCCAAGTGGACACCTGGAAGCTGTCGCCATCCGATTGGCTCTGGCTACCTTTGATCCTAGCCAGGGCACTTCTGTCTACATTCTTTCTGGCCATTTGATTTCTTTGTGCCCTTTTGGGATGGGTAAGAGTGAGGAGGGGGAAGCCTTATAAAAGGGCAGCATAGATTTAGAAATTAAATAAAGGGGACATGTGTGTATTACACATCTTTAGGTGATTGCCACTTATCTCCTCTGTATTTCATTGAGGGGGGCTGGACTCTGGATCTTTCATGTTCCTGGCTGCACCCCTGTTTTGCCTGTGGACTCTTCCTGCTAAATTCTTATATTAATTGTGTTACCTGATGCTTTCCTAGGTCTGATTTCTCTTTCACCGAGGCAAAAGCTGCCTTTAGTGACATTTCTTTAGTAAAGTTGAATGAGATCCTGTTTTATCTTTCTTCTGCCTATGATTCCCCCTGTCCCTACAGGAAGCAGCAGGCAAATTTATAGAGCTCACCTGGCAGAGGCCAAGCCTCTGAAAATGAGAGAGGGCCAGACCTGTGCCAGGAATCCAGGACCAGGCCTTGGGTTCTGGAGGCCCAGTGCAGCACCCTCTCCTACTGGAGGAGGGAGGTGGTAAAAAGTCCAAGCTGAGTGACAAAGAACTCCATTTACAGCACCGACCAAAGCAAGGAGACATTACTGGCTCAGGATCTAAAGCATACTGAACCAGGAGCAAGCCTGAGGAAGCCAGGTGTACATTCATCAGAGGTGACATTGGCCGCCCACTTAGAGGAAACAGAGGGCAGACTGGGCCTGGAGGAGCACACTTGTAATCCTAGCTATGGTGGAGGGTGAAGCAGGAGGTTCACAAATTCAAGGCCAGCCTGAGCAATTTAAGGAGACCTTGTCTCAAAATGTAAAAAAGAGCCAGGTGTGGTGGTGGATGCCTGTAATCCCAGCTAAAGCAGGATTTTTGGATTTCTGAGTCCAGGCCAGCCTGCACCCTGGGCTTTATAGTGAGCTCAAGGCCAGCCTGGACCAGATAGCTAGACCTTGTCTCAAAAGGGAAAAAAAAGCATTTGTATTTGGGGGTGATGAAAAAGTTTTGAATATAGTGATACTGGTGACCAGAAAATATTTCTACAGTCTTCTATGAGAGATCAAAGACTTTTAAAAAAGCAAATCATTACTGTTCTGTATCTGATATGCCAGTCCTGTCCCTAACCCTTTCAAGACTTTATCTTTAATTTTAAAAAATAAATAAATTTTGCTTTCAAAACTCTCTTTTCTTGTTCTTTTTGTCTACTTTTAATCTTTCATTTTTGTCTTTCTATATTTCTATGTTTTTCATGATTAACAAAGTAAAGTAGCCAAAGATTTATTCAGAGTGGGAAACTATGAAACATTTTATTCCATTCAGATAGATCTGTAATTACTAATCTTATTTATAAATATTGTATACTTTTCTTGCCAGAGAATCCATATTTTTAAGAACTCTGAACTAGAGAGATCAATGAGGGTTCTGTCAACCTAAGTTTTTAAAAACCGAAGAAAGAGTCTCTAAGGAATTATGATATTTATTTGGGACTGACAGAACATTTGAAAAGCATAATACTGTGGTGGGAATACACAGGCATTAGTAAACTACAGGCATTTTCAAAGGGATTGAGGCAAGAGGAAGTTTCCAAAAGACAAAAATAAGGATTGATCAGATATTTGAAATAATAGCTCTTGCTTGCATGTTAACAAAAGTGATGTCAATCTGAGGTTGAAGAGTTCTGGGCAGATCCTTGTAAAAGTACTTTTTGTAGAAGGTTACGATGTTTTCTCCACAAACCTGTGGTTCTGGCAGTCTTTTGTGGCAGTTTTTTCAGGCATTTATGTGTGTGTGTTAACTTTCTGTTTCAGTAACAAAATAACCAAGAAAATCATTTTAATGTAGGAAAGGTTTATTTTGGCTTATAATTTCAGAAGTTTTAGTCAGTGATTGCTTGGCTATTGCCTTGGTCCTCTGATAGCATGGTACATCATGGTACAAGCATGACAAGGAAGATGCTGCTCACCTCACAGCAGTAGAGAAGGAGACTAGGACCCCAGTACCCCCACTCACTGGTGCATACTAGCAACAAAGTTTTACTTTTTATTCTAGTTGATCCTCAACCCTCAGAGTGCGTGCACGCACACGCCCCCCCCCCCTGAAATATAAAACAACAAAACGCCTCCAAAACCTTTTAACTCCCGAAGCTCATCCAATGGGCTTTGATGGGGAGGAAATAAAAATCAAATGACTAAATTATACAAGGTGACAAAAGAAGAAAAAGATCAATAAGATGTTTGATGAGCTCAAAGAGTATAACTAAACAGATAACGGACTCAATGAACTAAAGGAATTTAAAGAATATACAAGTAGAAAGTTAGCTGAGCTAAGGAAAAATGACACAAGATGTGAATGACCAGTTTAGCATAGAATAAGAGTCCATGAAAAGGTACAAAAATCCAGGAGATAAGTAATTCTGTTGAAAGTGTGGACAGCAGAAGTGACCAGTGTGAAGAGTGTCAGAACTAGAAGGTAGGGCTGATGCAGATGACTTTGAGATACCTTCAAAACAAAAGATCACAGGAAATGAATCCAATAGCTGCTGATGTCAAAAAGAAAACTAACCTAAGTTTAACTGAAATTATAAAGAAATTAGAAGACACTGTGAATGGCATAAAAATTCTGTTTATAGAAATCATAGCAGAAAATTTTCCAAGTACGGAGAAAGAATTCATCGTACAGGAAAGCAAAACATATAGAACCCCAAATACCCCGATCAGAAAAGAACTTTCCCAAAACACATCATGGTCAAAATCACAGAAGCCCAACACAAAGACTGAACCTGGGTTTTATTAATTTTATTTATTTTTTATTTTTTGAGACCAAGTCTCACTGTATTTTGGGCTGGCCTTGAGCTTACTATGTAGCGCAGATTGGCTTTGAACTCATGGCAATATTCCTGGCTCAGCATCCCTAGTGCTGGGATTACAAGCATGTGCCACAATATATACCTAGGACAGAGTTTTAAAAGCTGCTAGAGAAAAGTGACAAATCATATATAAAGGTAACCCTATTAGAATTGGTGAAGATTTCTCAATGCAAAATTTAAAGACCAGTAGAACATGAAGAGAAGCTGAAAGACTGCAAACATAAGTTAATTAAGGGGTTTGAGATGGGGTGACTATCCTGGAGTATCTGAGGAGATTCAGTCTAATCACATGAGCTATTAATGGCAGAAGGGAGAGGCAGAATAGTGGGTCAGTATAAAGAGCACTTCCAGGACCTTGTCACAGCCCAGGAAGTTTATATTTGTAATCCCATAGAAAAGTTATTAGAATTCTAGTGAATTAATTCTAATCCATCATTTCCAGTGCAACCCATGGTGAGAATAAAGACACTAAAGCATATTTGTAGTTATGGGGAGCCAAAGGTTCTAAGTCCGGCTACATGATCGCTAACTAGAACAAAGGCCTCAATCCAGGGCTGAACCTGGGTTTTATTAATTCATGGGAAAGAGAGTGGCTTGAGGATTAGTGACTGTGAGGATGGTGGGAAGTACATGAGTGCTGTGAGCTGGGATAAGTAGAAGGCCTGAAGTCACCTCTGTAATATGCAGAGAGAAAGATATGAAGAAAAAGTAACCTGCGTAACACAATTGAGGTAGTACATGATGTTTTAGGGTTGGGGCCTCAGCTCTGATGTGTAATCTTTTATGCCCTGGGAAGTCATAGCCTCTTATGTCAAGGCTCAATCCCAGCCGACAGTCTGGAGCATGGCTCTATTCCACCTCAGCTCACACATGCTTTTTTGGGAGCTACATGGGTGGGGAAACACTGTCCTGTCATCTTTACTTCAAAGACTATATACATCAGCACCTCAACTGGGCTGATTTTCATTGCTTAAAACCAGTTGAAGGGATAAGGAAAAGTCTTAGCCTACTCTACACATATCAATACATAGAAATACGGCCAGCTGTGCCAAAATGGAGATAACTGCTCTTCTTTCAAGGAGAGTCATCCAGATGGTCCTCCATAGGTCAGAGAGATAAGATTGAAGAAAAGTGATTCAAAGCAAGAGGGACTTGACCTGACATTGTTGTTTTTAAAGATGTCAAAATGGTCCATGAACTGAGGAATACAATTGGCCTCTAAAGGTTAAGAATTGCCCTCATTTGACAGCCTGCAAAGAAACAGGAACATCAGTCTTACAAGCTCCAGGAACTAGATTCCCAACAACCCAAATGAGAAAGGACATGAGTCCTCCTCCAGAAACTGAGAAAGGAGCATAACCATGATAACTCCCTAATGTTGGCCCAATGAAACCTGTTTGAGTGTGGGAACTTCAGAACCCTAAGAGAAGGTTTAGTAGTTTGAACAGCTAAAATTGTATTAATTTGTTACAGCATTGGTAGGAAACAGCACAGTGCCCTTGACAGTTCCTGCTGTGCGTCATAATTATAGGTAGTCATGGGCATTTCCCATAAAAATGACTTTCCCATTGTTCATCCTTCTTTCAGATAACATTTCCCACCTGCTGAGGACAGTAGGTCACTGAGAAATTCCTCAAGATTAATACTTTCTTTTAACATGCCAGCCCTATGTTTTCCAGAGTTAGTTAAGAGGAGATTCTATAATCAAGTATTAGTTTTCACAGTGCCCTCTCAGTCTCAGCATAGATTAACCGCACCTTTTGCCAAGGCTCCATCAATTATTAGCTATGGCCTAAGGAGATGACTTTATTTATTTATTTATTTAGTCTCATTCTGTCATAGTCTCAGAATAATACTTTCTGAGATGGCATAGTTTATGGCTACTTAGAACAATTGTTGGTGGCTTCTGCATTTTTTGTTTGTTTTCTTTCATTTACAAACTATACTATATATATATATATATATATATACAGAGAGAGAGAGAGAGAGAGAGAGGAAGCCCATTCATAATTCACCATAGGAAATTTTACCTGCACATAATCTATCTTAATTCTTTCTAGTCCCCATTCCTCTCCTTTCTTTTTAACCCTTCTTCCTCTCCCCATTCACATTAGCTGTGCTTCCATTTTTTTCTTCCATTCTCTTTTTTCCTCCCTTCACTTCCCCTCTCTCTTCTCTTGTTCCACTTTGTATTTGAATGTTCTTCCTACTTCCCAATATCTAGCCTCCTTTATGTTCCTTATTAATGCTTTGGGTTTCTTATAAAAGTAAAATAACGCAACATTTAAATTTCCATGTCCAATTTATTTCTCATAAGATTAAGGTCTCAAGATGCTTCCATTTTCCTATGAATGACTCAAATTTATCCGTTTTATGACAGAATAGTACTCCACTGTATATAAATGAAGCATTTTCTTTGTTCTTTCCTCTGTTGATTGGTAAATGGACTGTTTCCATGATGTAGTTATTATAAATTGTGTGGCTATAAATATGTAGCATATATATCACTGTGGTATGATATTTTAACTCTTTTAAGAAGATACCTAGAAAGGGAATAGCTGGGTCAAATGGAACCTCTAGTTATAGTTTTTTGAGGCATCTCCATACTGATTTCCACAGTACTTGTACTAATTTATACTCCCAGCAGGACTGGAGGATTCTTTTCCTCAGAATCTCAATAATAGCTGCTATTGGTTGATTTCTTGATGATCACCATTCTTAATGAAGTGAGAAGGAATCTCAGTGTTGTTTTAATTTGCGTTTCTCAAATGATCAATGATGTTGAGCATTTTTCATATATTTTATGCTGTTTACACTTCTTCATCTGAGAAATATCTGTCCATTTGAAATGCACACCTTTGGGCTTGGTCTTTAAATTTGGGAGGTCTAGCCGGGCATGGTGGCACACACCTGTAATCCCAGCACTCAGGAGGCTGAGGCAGGAGGATCATTGCAAGTTCAAGGCCAGCCTGGGCTACAAAGTGAGCTCAAGGTCAGCCTGAACTGCATAGTAAGACCCTGTCTCAAAAAGGCAAAATAAATAATAAATAAATAAATAAATTTGGGAGGTCTGATTTTTTTTTTTTTTGAGTTCTTTATATATTCAAGATGTTAAGCCTTTGTCTGAGGAATATCTGATAAAAAACTGTTCCTATTCAGTGAGTGGTCTTTTCACTCTGTCAGTGGTTTCTTTTACTGTGCAAAACCTTTTTAATTTGATGTAACCCCAGTTGTTTTTTTGAAATATTTCCCATGAAGCTGAGTTTTTGTTCATAATTTTCTACAGCTATGTCTTCAAGAGTTTTATCTATTCTCTCTTCTAACAGATAAAGTGTTTCTGTTTTAATATTTAGATCTTTGATCCATTTCAGTTTTACCTTAGTGCCTGGTGAGAGATATGGGTCTAGGTTTGATCTCTGGCAAGTGGAAAATTAGTTTTCCCAGCACCATTTATTAAAGAAGCTCTCTTTCTTCCAGTGAACTTGTTTGGCCCCTTTGCAAAGATAAAGTAGCAGAGTGGTTTGGAACTGCTTCTGCATCTTCTAATCTGTTCCATTGATCCTTGGGTCTGTTCTCTTGCCAGCTTCATGCTGATTTTATCACAGTAGCTTTGTAGTATAATTTCAAGTCAAGAATTGTGATGCCTCCTGCCTTTCCTTT
This sequence comes from Chinchilla lanigera, assembly GCF_000276665.1. Lineage (NCBI taxonomy): Eukaryota > Metazoa > Chordata > Mammalia > Rodentia > Chinchillidae > Chinchilla > Chinchilla lanigera. The sequence continues at coordinate 130,058 of NW_004955459.1, forward strand.
GTTGCCCAGGATTGCTTTTGCTATTCTAGGCCTCGTCAGGTTCCAGATGAATTTTAGGAATGTTTTCTCTAGATCTGTGAGGTATACTAATGGTATTTTAATGGGAATTGCATTGAATCTGTACAACAATTTTGGGAGTATGACCATTTTCGCAATATTAGTTCTTCCTATCCATAAGCAAGGAATGTCTTTCCATTTTCTGAAATCCTCTTTGATCTCTTTTTTTACACTACTGTAATTTTCACTGTATAGATCTTTAACGTCCTTTTGTTAGATTGATTCTGAAGTATTTCACTTTTTTTTATCACTTTTATGAAAGGGATAGTTTCCCTAATTTCTCTCTCAGTGTGTTTGCTGTTTGTGTACAGGAATGTTACTTATTTTAGAATGAAAATTCTGTTTTTGTCCATTTAGTATAACGTTGGCTGTTGGTTTGTCATAGATGGCTTTTATCAGATTGAGATAAAGACTGTCTACTTTGATTTTCATTAGGGTTTTCATCATGAATGGGCTTTGGGCTTTGTCAAATGCTTTTTCTGCATCTACTGAGATGATTATGTGGTTTTTGTCCTTGGCTCTCTTAATATGGTGTATTATATTTATTGATTTGAGTATGTTAAACCATCCCTAAATGTCTGGGATGGATCCTACTTGGTTATGGTGTATTTGTGACAGTGGGGTGTTTAGACCCCCATTACACTTATTGTTATCTCTTCCTCTTGGATTGTTCCTTTAACAAGGATTTAGTGAACTTTTTTGTCTCTCTTGCTCAGTCTTGGCTTGATGATTTGCTGCATTCTATTTTCCATTATCATATTGAAGATTTTTATATGTATGTTCATTAGGGAGACTGGCCCATATTTTCCCTTTTTGGATGGATACTTCTCAGGTTTCGGTATCAGGGTAGTTCTTGCTCCCAGGAATGAATCTGGGAGTATTATTTCCCTTTCAATTTCATTAAAGAATGTAAGGAGTAGTAAGATTAGATCTTTTTGAAGTTTTCTGTGCAATATATCAGGACCTGGGCTTTTCTTTACGGATATTTTTCAATTTCATTGACTGATGTTGCATTATTTAGAATTTTCATATCTTCTTGACTGAGCTTTGGTAACTCACATATATCTAGGAGTCTGTCCATTTTTTCTGAATTTTCCATCTTATTAGAGTACAGGGGTTCAAAGTAGGCATTGATGATTTAGATTTCTGTAGGATCCATTGTGATTTTACCCTTTCACTCCTAATTGCCTAGATTTGGGTCTTTTGTTTCCTTTTTGATAAGGTTGGGTTTGATAAGAGTTTGTCTATTTTACTGAATCTTCAAGGAACAAACTCAATTCTTTGATTCTTTGTATCGTTTCCTTAATTTCAGCTGCATTAGCTTCAAGTCTGTTCTTTATAATATCCTTCCTCATACATGCTTTGGATTAACTTGCTCTTCTTTTTCTAAAAGCTTGAATGTCAACATTTAGTAATTTATTTGGGCTCGCTCTATTTTTCTGATCTGATAATTCACGGCTAAAATTTTCCTCATATAACTGTTTTCACTGCATTCCATACATTCCAGTATGTTGTTTTGGCATCATTGCTTATTTGTAGAAGCTGTGTAATTTCTGTAGTTTCATGGGAAACCCATTGATCGTTCAGGAAGGTGTTACTTACGTTCCATGTGTTTATGTAGTTTTTATGGTTTTCTTTGCCATTGCTTTCCAGTTTCATTGCACTATCATCTAATAATATGTATGGGAAAATTTCAATTCTTTCAGCTTTACTTAGGAATGTTCTCTTATGAGCTAATATATGGTCTATTTTGAAGAAAATCCTGTGTGCTGATGAAAGGAATGTGTATTCTGTTGTGTGGGATGGAGCACTCTATGGATATTTACCAAGTCTATTTGTTCAAAGATTTGTTTCAGCTCTGATAAGCCTTTGCTGATTTTCTGTTCAGTTGATCTATTTGTGACAGTGGGGTATTTAAATCCCCCATTACAATTGTATTAGTGCTTATTTGATCTTTTTTGTCCATTAATATTTGTTTTATGTAGCTGGGTGCACTGGTATTTGGTGCATGTATTTTTATGATTGTTATCTCTTCCTCTTGGATTGTTCCTTTAACAAGGTTATAGTGACCTTCTTTGTCTCTCTTGCTCAGTCTTGGCTTAAAAACCAATTTGTCTGAAAACAGAATAGCTACCCCTGCTTTTTTCTGGGTTTTTGTCACATGAAATATTCTTTTCCATCCTTTCAATTTCTATCAATACATTTCTTTTAGAGTTAATGTGTTTCTTCTATGTAACATGTTGTTGAATCTTCTTGCTTGATCCATTTTGCAATTTGTTTCTTTTGACTGGTGAACTGAGTCCATTCCACTGATGGTTATAACTGCTGTGTACTGACATTCTTGTCATATTAGTTTTTGGTTGCTGGTTCCTTTTCTTTCCCTTTTTTGTAGCTGTTTCCCATGCCTGGTGGGTTCATTCTATTAGGATTCTTTGAATTGTTGTCTTGTTGTCTTTTTCTAGAATATCCTTCAGAACTTTTTGGAATGCTGGTTTGATGGTCATGAGTTTCTTCAAGTGTTCTTTATCATGAATGTATCTTATTTTTCCACAAATTTTAAAAGATAATTTTGAGGAGTAAATCAGTGTACACTGGAGGGGTTTTTTTCTTTCTTTTTTTGACTTGAAATACAGTAGTACATGGTTCACAATCTTAATTCATTCCATGATTTTGATCATGAACCAAACTATTAATGAACCAAATCAAATTTCCCCATAAGGTTCAATGTCACCTGATGCAGAGTTCACAAATGGAAGCAAAATTTTGCCAAATGTTTCTGTTCCCAAACTGAATTGCTCACAAAAAAGAGGGTTCATGAATCAAGGTATTACTATAGTTCATTGAAGTACTCTTTGACATAAGGGTTTGTGTTAAGAAATCCACTGTGATTCTAATGGCTTTCATTTATAGATGATTTATTTTCTTTTCTTTAACAGCTTTTAATATTTTGTTCTTTTGTTGACCTTCTGGAGTCTTGACTCTTATATTCCTTGGTATAGTTTTTTTTGATCATGACTATTTGGAGTTCTATATGCCTCACTTATTGTGGAAGACCACTGGGACAGCTCCCCTTGAAAGAAGACTACTTGCCTCTATTCTGATTCACCTTTTCACTATTTCTGTGTATGGTATGCACAGAGCTGGCTAGGAAAATGCTCTACCCCCTTAATTGGCTTTAAGCAATGCAAATGGGTCCACCAAGGTGATGTGTAGCCTTTAAAGCAAAGTGACAGGTATGTGACCCCTGCCTATACCTCCCTTCTACTAAGCATGAGCTAGGCCAAGAGATGCCACACTGTCAGATAGGATTCAGCTTTGAGAATGAGGCAGTGAGATCTCAGGGCAGAAAGGCCAGACATCAGAGCTGAAGCAGTCAACACAAAACACAAGATACTTCTTCAAACTATTATTCAGATTCCTCCAAACTTAGAGGCTACCTGTTACCAGAATCCAGTACTCTTCTGCATACCTGTCTCTGCAGAGGTGTCATTGCATCTCTTACCTAGCCCAGTATTTATTGCAGCTCCCACCAGTCTCACAGTCACTCAACCCTGAGCCACTCCCCTTTTTATGAATTAATAAAACTTGTGTTTGGCCTACTATGTCTTTATCTCTTTATTCTTATGGTGGGTTGCACTGGAAATGGCAGATTGGAATTTACTCATGAGAATTCCAGTAACTTTTCCCTGGGATTACAATTTATAAACTCCCCCAGACCATGATGAAGTCTGCATGGGCTCTTATCAACTATCTGCATCTCACATTCTTTTTCTATGCTTGAAATTTTTTCTGCTAGTACTTCTGTGAACAGGGTTTTTTATACCCTCTTTGAGATCTTCTGATTCTTCACTGATTCCAGTTAATCTTATGTTAGTCTTCTTTGCATTGTCTAGGAGTTGTGAATTAATTTTTCATGGTTCTTTGCTATTATTAAGAGGTTTTTTTTTCTTCCATTTTTTTTTTTTTTTCCTTCAAGTACCAGGAATCAAACTTATGACTTTGCACTTGCCAGGTAGGCGCTGTGCTGCTGAGCTAAATCTCCAGCCCTTATTAAGAGGTTTTTCATTGGATGATCACTGATTAAAACTCTGTTTTCTTGATCTGATATTCTATCTTCAACTTGTGACTCTGTTGTATATACATTCAGTAGAATTTTTAATCTATGGGATTTCTATTTGAGTCTGTTTTTGTGGAATGCAGTTCTTTTCTGTGTTGGGCATAGTTTGAATTTCTTTCCTAAGCTCTCTGTTTTTTAAAATCTGTATCTACTCTATACTCACTAATCCTTTCTTCATTATTGTCATTCTCTCTTGAATTGTTTTTGTCAAGAGACTTACTGATTTTTTTTTTTTTTTTTTTTTTTTTGCTTCTATTGCTACAATTTCAGACAGTTCAGCTGGGTACCTTTTATTATTTCTTCCACTTCAGTGTCCCCTTCATTTGTCTTCAGTGAGTGCCAAATTATGAGTTGCATCTTGCTTCCATGTTTACTGTTTTTTTTTGTGGGGTTTTTTGGCTTTTTGAGACAAGGTCTTGCTATGCAATTCAGGTTGGACTTGAGTTCACTTTGCAGCACAGGCTGGCCTTGAACTTGCAATGATCCTCTTGCTTCAACCTCCCAAGGGCTAGGATTATAGGCATGTACCACCACACCCAGATTCCATGTTTTCTTACTTTCTATTTTCTTTAATTTGTTTTCTCCATTGAAGCTTGTATATTGCTTATGGTAGGTAGCTTTATTGCTAATATTGAGAACTCTTTAGGAAATGACTATTTTTCAGAGATGTCTTCTAGAGGTAGCTGGCTTTTGACTTTTGACTCTGTTCCAGGATTCTGCCTCTTCAGTTTGTTAGAAACGAATTGTAGCTTATTTGTCCTAGTACCCAGTTATTTGCTGTTGGACTATAGTATTGATTATGACACCCAGATAGTCTAGGTAATTAACATACAAGGAAGAGCAGTTGATTATAACAACTATGTCACCTGAGCTAAAATAATATAATGAGCAATAGCAATCGCATCAAACACAGACTGGAAAATGACAAACTGTGATATCTATTAATTTGCTCCCTTTAGCCATAAGTATAAAATTTATAGTTGTGTAACAAAATCTAAGACAAATGAGAAAATGATATATAGTAAAAAGCCACACACTAGAACAATTTTACCTTGAGAGGAGAAAATTGAAAAATAGAGAAAATAGAAGGGAAAAATAGAGAAATAAAAGAAAAGGAAGAGATTAGAAGTAAGGACAAAGAACAAAGGAAGATTACCTAAGCTTCAGAAAACTGGTGAAGAAGGTGGGAGAGAAGGAAAGAAGAAAAAACAAAAACAAGAACAAAATAAAACAAAACACTAAAAGCAATATTTACTACACATTAAATTAAAAAAAAATAACAAAAGGAATGAATAGAAAAAAGAAAAAATTACAGAGAAGGAAAAAATTTTCTCTGTAATTTCAAACTTCTGGTTATCTTCTGGGGTCAATAGTTCTATGGCAGTGTCAGGTTCAGGGCATGATTCTGCTCTGGCTGGTAGACAAAGGAAGCATTCAGAGCCCAGATCTGTGCTGGATAGTCCCAACAAGCCTGTAGTAGATTTAGGGCAGGGAGCTTGTTCTGGTATTTTCAAATCCAACAGAAGTTCAGACTGAGCCTGGTCTCTTGTGGTAGGGTTGGGGCCTGAGTCATTTAGCTTATTACATGCTGGGTGTCTCTTGCCTGCCTGACCACGGCTCCCTGACCATGAACATCTTCAGTAGTTGTCCCTCACCAAGTCACTACAGGAGTTTAACACTGGAGACCCTGAGCTGAAGCCTACCCATAGCTGCTCTAAATTCTGGGATCAGTTGGCCCCTCCCTAAAATCTGACCAACCACTGTCTCCAGGGAACACTGCAATTACTACAGTAGTTGTAGCATACAGCATTCACTGCTTCATTCCACTGATGCATTTGGCCCTGAAGGCCTCTGGAATCGCTCAATTTCACTGTTTCTATGTAAATTCAACTTACCTTTCTTACTCCATGATCCAGGAACCAGGAAGAAGGTATAGATTCCCCCTTCATTTTTTTATGGTCTATCTCTTCAATTTCTCTGTGAGCTCCAATTTCCCCTTCAGATCCTTCCTGGGTCCTGGGATCCACCTACCTCCTTCTTTTCTTTTCCAAGTTGTTATTTTCCAATGTCTAGATTCTGAATCTTGAAGAGGTTGATTTGTTGCTGTTTACTGTTTCACCATTTTCCCAGAAGTCTGAAAAGACTACATACTGAGGACCATAAAATTATTAACACAGTGTATTGACTCAAGAAGAAATAGAAAGTTTGAATAGTTCTATTACAAATGAAGGAATTGAATAGGTAATTAAATACCCCTGGAAAAGAAAATCCCGGGACTTGATAATGTCTCTGGTTAAATTCTAGTATGCATTTAAAAAATAATTAATAACAATTTTTTACACTCTTCCAAAAAATTACAAAGGAGGGAATAGCTACTTAAATCCTTTGAGGACAGCATTATCCTGATATCAAAGCCAAACATTAATCAGGTAAGTTTCACTTATGAATATAAAGGCAAAAATCTTGAACAAAGTACTGCAAAACTAAATTCAGTGGAATAGTAAAAGAATTATACTATTACTGGGTAATATTTTTGCCAGAAATTCAAGGGTGGCTCAACATATGAAAATCAGTCAACATAATATGCCACATTAATAGAACTAAGGAAAAGAACTAAATGATCACCTTATGGACAAGTCACTTAACAAAATCTTGTATGTTCAATAATACAAATCATGAGGGGTTTTTTCATGTATTTTACCACTTATTTTCAATACAGTGTTAAAAGTTATAGCTAGAAAAATTTGACAGCAGAGAGAAGTAAAATCATCTAAATTGAAAAAGAGTAAGTAAAATTATCTCTCTTTGCAAATGAAATAAATAGAAAACCTGCACTGGGGACGTAGTTCAGCGGCAGAGTGCCTAGAATGTATAAGACTGTCCTGGTTCATACATTATGTCAACTTGAGAAGTTTAGAAGTTTTACTCAGCAGGGGGCCAGGGTCCTCACTTTATAAACATCCTGAGTTTGTGGAAGAGGAGCACACAGAGATGATGTGAGAGAATAGCTCGCATACAATATAAGGGAGGAAAAAAAAGGTTTGCCTTCCCATTTTTTGCTTTTGTTGCTTTTGCTGTCTTCTGCCACCTTGAACTGTTGCCCTTGTGCCATGCCACTCTGCCTTGAAGCCAGGTGATTATGGACTGAAACCTCCACAAACTGTGAGCTAAATAAACCTTCCATTTTTTTAAATTTTGAGCATCAGATATTTTGTCTCAGCAATGAGAGAAAAGTAACCAACACAAAGATCCAGAATAAATCCCCTACATAATTAATTAATTGATTTCTGTTAATTACAAATTATACAGCCCAGCTGGGTGTGGTAGTACACATCTGCAATGCCAGCACTTGGGAGGCTGAGACAAGAGGGCTGCCAGGAGTTCAAGACCAGCCTGGGCTACATAGTGAGTTCAAGGCAAGTCTGAACTACATAGCAAGACCCTGTCTCAAAAAAACCAAAAATCAAAAACAAATCATACAGGCTGTGATATTGTTCTCTAACAGCACAAAAGAACTGACACCATTCAAAGCAATCTGCAGATTCAATACCACTCAGATAACTTTTTTGCACAAACTTCATTTGAACTTTATGCAGCTATAGCTATTTACAGATGCATTATGAGAGAATAAAACTGATAACTAGAGCTGATTTTTAAAATTCTTACACTCTGTTCCTCATATTCAAGTAAAAATCTGAACCTCCTAGTAAAAGTCTCATTTTTCTTTGCAGAAACAATACTATCAGGGCCCTAACCTAGGACAACCAATCTTCTGCTCAGGGGTATGACAAGAGAATAAAACACACATACACACACGCACACACACACACACACACACACACACACACACACACACACACATAAAGTTACAAGGGGCACCAGGATGGTGAAAGCCCATTAAGGACTAAGACCCCAAGGTACAGTGTCCCTGGCCTTTATTAGGTGCACAGCTTGATTGGGGGTGTTCCCGTGGCTGCAGGATGTGATGAGAGTGAACTGTTGATTCAGGTAAGGCTCAAAGATTTGAAGAACAAAGCATTTTTGGAAAAGTACACAAGGACATATCATGGTTAACTTGTAACCTGATTGTCTACTAACTGCAACTACTGAGCTAAAAGGAATTTGGATGAATCAAGTCCTCAGCTGTCACATTATCTTCTTTTGAGATGCCAGAATTTCACAGACCATTTTCTAGTTTCAGTTCTGGCTTTTGGCTTAAATATTAGCCTGTCTGCAAGTCATCTGTAGGTCTTGCCATAAGTCATGTAGGCCTAGGACAGACTCTCCATCTATTTTTCTGACAATTTATTAATATTAATCACTGCCTGCCCTGCACCATGTCAAGCTGGTCCTCAGCAAATGCTACTGTAGATTTCATGTTTAATCTCAAGAAATTCTGAATAGCAGAAACAATACTGAGAAAAATGTGAACAAAAAGAGGAGTCACCATTCTAAATTTCAAAACTTTGACAAAGACATAGTAGTGCAGTGGCATACAACCATATACTCTCTTATACATAGAAGGTGAAGCAGGAGAGTAATGAGTTCAATTCCAGCATGGACAACTGAGCAAGAACATATATCAAAAATTTTAAAAATATTTTTAAATGGTAGAGGGTATAGCTCACTGATAAAGTACTTGCCTAGCTTGTGAAAGACCCTGGGTTTAACTCCCCATAAGGTAGAGTGAGGACTAGAACAATCAAAGCAGTGAGCTGCGTGGAGTGGTGCATGCCTATAATTCCAGCATGCTGGGAGACTGACAGATCATGAGTTCAACCTCAGCTTGGAAAAATTAGTGACTTAGTGAAATCCTATTTCAAAATTAAAAAAGCTGGGGAAGTGGTTCAGCATGAAAACCCTGGGTTAAATCACCAGCATCACACACACAGAAAATTTTGTGGTATATATTGGCTTAAGGTAGACGTAGTAACCAATTGACTAGAATAGAGATTCCAGAAACTAAATAGTGATTAATTCATTTTCAGCAAAGATGACAAAACTATTCAATGGGGTGTGGTAACTTAAGGATTTCTTTTTTTTAATTTTAAAAATCAAAGGAGGAAAACATTAACAGACAGACAACATTTTACAAAATAGCAAAAGAACAGTACAGACAATACAGAGTTACAAACAAAGTGGTAGGAAATTAACAATGCTTGTTGTATTACATATTGACATCTTCAAAGTCGTTTCTCATGAATACAGATAGAGACAGACATGCAATATTGATCAATCAAGGACTCATTGAGAGTCTCTTTCAGCAAAGAAATAGAAGACAATAGAACAACTATGTTAACTATCCTGTATATACGTACATACAAAATTTCTCCTTCTTTCCCTTCTCTTTCCCACATCCCATTTGCCCTTTACCCTTAAGTGGTGTCCTATCATTTCACAATGTCTATCATACCTCCTAGTTTAAATTAACTCTTTCAGGTTTTACACTAGTGAAACAGTGTTATGCTTGTACATGTATGTCTGATTTATTTCACTTATGAGTATGATCTCTAGTTGTGACCATTTGCCTTTAAAAAGCCTCTAGTTTATCTTTCCTTTTAGCTGAGAAAAATTCCATTGTATAAAAGTACCACAATTTTCTTATCCAGTCCTTGGTGGATGGACATTTGGGTTGCTTCCACAATTTAGCATTTACAAATTATGCTGTTATGAACATAGGTGCACATATATTGCTGTAATATGATGTTTTTAGAACTTCTGGGAAAATACCCAGCAGG
>NW_004955459.1:143374-160965 GCF_000276665.1 Chinchilla lanigera
AGAATTGAGGCCATTTACATTTATAGTTATAACCAATATGTGTTGATTTATCATTGTCATGTTACTTACTTGCGTTAGTGTCCTACTTTTCCTACCTGTTTACTTGCTTGCTCTTCTTGACATTTCATTCCTACTGCTGTTTTTGAAATTGCGTTCAGATTTTTCTCTGTCTAGAATATCTTTTAGTACTCTCTGTAATGCTGGCTTGCACTCATAAAGTTCTGCAGTTGTTCTTTGTAGTGGAAATATTGTATTTCTCTGTTGAATTTGAGGGATAGTTTGGCAGGGTACATCAATCTTGGTTGGAAGCTGTTCTGTCTCAGGAACTGTATTACTTCGCTCTAAGCTCTTCTCGATTGGATGGTTTGTGCTGAGAAGTCTGCTGTGATTCTGATGGGCTTTCCTTTATAAGTAATCTGTTTCTTTTCTCTAGCAGCTTTTAATATTCTGTTCTTTTGCTGGAGATCTGGGAACTTGACTATTATATGTCTGGGTGTAGTTTTCTTTTGGTTGTGGTGGTTTGGAGTTCTATATGCCTCATTAACTGTGAGTTTCTGCTTCCATGCTTGGGAAATTTTCTGTTATTATTTCTGCAAATAATCTTTTTATGTCAGTTGTGTTGCTTCCTGCTGTTTCAGTGACTCCTATAAGTTGTACATTATTCCTCTTTGCCTCATCTTGCAGCTGTTGAATTGACTTTTTCTGGATCCTTGTTGATTTTACGAGATCCTTTCTTTCACGGTCGCTAGCTACCATGATGTCTTCAAAGTCTGAGATTCTATCTTCAGCTTCATTCAAGCGGTTTTAGTAGTTTTCAATGGCAGCTTTGTTTTCCTGGAAGTCTCTTTGAAACTGGTTCATGTGTTCTAAGTCCTTTCTTTCTTTTTCATTGAACGCTTCTGACCCTTACCTTTGTTCTTCTCTTTTCTTATATGATTCTTCTTCAGACTTTTTGAGCAGTTCCTTCATTATTATTGTCATTTTACTTTTTGCCTGAGAGATTATTTCTGATCTCATCTCTTCTATGGCCTTATGGAGTTGTTTCTTTACTTACATTGCAATCATTTCAGCTAATTCAGGCATGTGTTTACCAAATTCTCCTATGTTGATGTCTCCTGGACTTGTTCTGAGTGGGGTGGAGCTCTGAGATTGTGTTTCAGTCCTTCGTTTTGTCATGTTTGGTACCGGATGCAGAAAGCTCAGTTTCCCTCTTCAGTAGCTGCACACCCAAGACCTTAGTGTCCCTAGTTTTCCTGTTGGTCAGATTTGCACCTGAGTGACCTCTGAGAAGCACTACTTAGTCTCGGGTTTTCCGGCAGTTTTTGATTTGTATCTCGATATCCCATTTCTCAGACATGGGCACTGGTGTCAGCTGGTGGTCTACTGTCTGATCCAGCATCCCCTTGCAGTTCAGGGCACATACATGGCCCAGACTCTGGTTGCACTGGTGTGACAATCCCAGTCCAGTGGACCTATGTCCCCAGGCAGTTCAGGGTATAGGCAAAATCCAGACACAAACTGCAGGGTCTACAGTTTGTGATCCATCTGATTCTGTGTCTCCAGTCAGTTCAGGACACATGCAGGAATCAGATGCAGGCTGGATGGGTAACCGTCACAGACTGCCTGTGCCTATGACCCACTAGGGGGTGCAGGTGAAAGTAAAGCACGGACTTGAACCGTGGGACCAGGGGCTCCTGGAGCACTCACTTACTGGGTGCAGGGCGCATGGGTGCTGGGAGAGGCTACATGCCCCGCCCCCAGCCAGAGAAACCCCTGGGGCTTCTGAGTGAGGACCCCCTCTCTGCTGCTGGTTCAGGGAGGGGAGAGACTCAGTCTGTAATGTTGGTGGGGTCCTGGGTTGCCCGCTCTGCCCTCAGGAAGTAGGTGGGAAATACCTGGCTCTGTCCGCAAGTTGCAGCTGTGAACTGTGGTGTTGTGAGCAAAGCACAGACTCGAACCGTGGGGTTGGCAGCTCCCAGAGCACTCACTCACTCGGCGCAAGGTGCACAGGGATCAACTTCAAGGATTTCTGTGCTAGTCAAATATAGAGATGAACATGAGGTGGCAGCAGCATACGAGAAGCACATGGATGATGTTTTAATACCATTGCCTAGGAAGAAACAGCTTTCTTGGCAGGAGACCATCCAGAAACCCCATGTATGGCCACCTCCAGAGGGGGAAGAAATCAAGGATATTCCTGGGGGGAGGGGCAGAATCTGAGAGAGAACATAATGTCCAGTTAAGGTCCATTCAGCACAATAGGGAGGCTGTGGATCAAAATACTCTGAATGCAGCAGTGCCTCAGGGGCTTTTTCAGCCCTCAGGTGGCCTTACACATGGCCAACAGATCTGGTTAGAATTTCGAGGGGTATCCAAAGCAAGCAGATCTGAACTGTACTAAAAACAACTGGACATGGAAGAGTTTGATTTCCATGTCCAGTGCCTCTTGTAGTAGCCTCTCAGCCACAGTACTCTGCTACCTCTGAAGAGGTAGGCACACTCTCCACTTGACCAAACTTTAGTCCATTTCCTTTACTCTTTTCCTAAACCTATTTTTGCACTTTTTGATAAAATGTACTTTTAGTAAGAACTAGGCTAAATCAGTTTAGCCAGAACCCTTATCCTTGCTGATTGTCATTCTCAATAAATGATCATTCTAGGTTCATTACTTTCATGCATAGCACCCTACCTGGTCCCTGGATTCCTCCTTCTGGCCACCTGTCTCTGAAGTTGAACTCTGAAGGCTCTTTTCCCAACTTTGCAGAGACAACAGGGTTACATCTCAAACAGGGAAGCTCCTTGGTGCTCTCAGTCACATGGCATTCCTCACCCTTCTTAAGGACAACCCTTTCACATCCTTACGCTGCTGAAGCCTCCAAAACTTTCTGTATCAATCTGCTCTGCTAATTGCCTTGTTTTTGCCTTGCTTTTTTCAGTAAAATCAATCTGTAGGTTGTCCCTCTCTGTAAACTGTCTATAACATAAATGGTAAAACGGCTGCAGAATAGTCAAAGAGAGTAAACATCCTTTGTTAAGTCTTAGAGATTTTTCTGACAAGGGTGAGTTGCCACACAAATATCATGTTGGAAACCAAACCTGCTAGAGGGAATAATTTTCCAGAATCTAACAATACATTATAAGGTTTGAGAAACACTGGACCAGCCAGTTAGATTGTCTCTTGACTTGCTCTTTCCACACTTGCTTTATCTCTTCCACACATCTTCAGCTCATTGTCTTTTTTTTTATTTTAAAGAGAGTAGTACATGAGAAACAAAGAAACAAAAAAATAGAACAGTAGCAGCATACCAGTATCATGAACATAAACGTATTGAAGCAAGAACATTCAAAGTGATACAGGGCCTCAAGACAAATTAATACAAATCACCACTGGCTGTTACATTGCATATTGCTATCCTCATCTATATTGCTCAGATTATCAGATGTAAGAATGAAAGACTGCTCAAACCCTTAAAGAGAATAAGAAAATAATTCTTCAATAAAACATTAGAGATATTAGAGAGTTTCACTAGACAAGATGGTAGGAGTTCACCATTGTAATTCCATTGCATATTGTTACCTTCAAATCAGCTGCTCAGACCACCAGACACAAGCATGCAAAGTTGATCAGAACATAAAACATTGTGAGCAGTAAATATTCATTTCAATACACAATCAGACAACAGCAATACAGTCACTGCAGGTATTCATATATATATTTATATTTTGCCTTCCTTCTTTTTTTATTCTTTCCCTCATCCCAGTCATTCCTTGGAGCAATTTCTTTCCCTTCCCTACCATCTATTGTACGTTTTGAATTTTACCTAGTCTTTCAGGTTCCTACACCAAGGAGACAATATGATGTTTACACATGTGGGTCTGATTTATCTCACTTATGAGTATGGTCTCTAGTTGCAGCTCATTGTCTTTTGTTTTGTGGAAAGGAAACTGGCTCTAGCATTCTGGGACTGGCATCTGCATATTCTGTCACTTCTTTTTCACTGAAAGTGAGGAGAGGACAGAGTATTGGTTGTGTGCTCAGCAGGAGAAAGTTTGGAGAAGTTGCTTAAAATTCTATTTTTGTGTGCCTTTCTTGTGGAACATGCCCCATGATCTAACTTCCCCCCATCAGAGTTCATTTTCCAAAGGTTTTCCCACTTCTCAGTGTGGCCACAGGCTGGAACTCACTGAGACTTTAACACATGGCCCTTTGTGGGAACCTTTCAATACCAATCACCAAATTGGTATTTGGTGATACCAATCACCACAACCTCCATCCCTATTGCTCTGTTCCCTTGTAGAGCAAAATGTCTCCAAAATAGAGGTCTCCATTCACCTTAAATACCTCTCCCCTGGCTCAGCACAGTGTCATGCACCTGCATCCCAGTTACTCTGGAGGCTGAAACAGGAGGATCGTGTGAGCCCAGAAGTTTGGGGTTTCTCAGGCAACACATTAGAGGCCTGTCATGGACAAAGAGAAAAACAAAATACATCTCTGTCTCCTTTCATTATTTGAGTTTCTCCAATTCTTCTCTTAACCTCTGCACTACAATGAAACCATCTTGTTATCACTAATGACCTTTTAGGAAGCCCAGATGTTAATTCTAAGCCACATTTAACAGTAAGAATCACCTTTGTGGAGACTCAGAAAACAATGCTGTAGTGTACAGTATGCTGACATGTAAAGTATTTTACCTTAATGAACATTAGAAGACCTTAGAAGCAGCCACAGATACAAGATTTTGCTGATGTTCAACATCTGTGTCTTTGTCTTCCATATTCCCCCAAAGTTAATCATAGAAATCAGAGTTCTTCCTCAGCACAGGTCACAGAGATTAGAGCCCCTTGCCTCCAAAACAAGCTATAAAACTGGTTGTTTGAGCAGGTTCTTTGAAGTATTGGTGCCTGAATTAGAAAAGTAAAATATCAGTTATGTCACCTACTGGAGGGATCCAGGACACCCTCAAAGTGGCTTTTATATACAAACAGCTGTGTGTTAATAGTCATTTGCAGCTAAAACATAAAACCAATAGTTAAAAAGGCATCCAGTAGAAGAACTGTTGTCTTGCAAAAAGGAAGTTTTCAGTTATTAGAATTGAGTCATTTGTTGGGGTTAGAATCCTATGAATCAAATGTGACACCATTCCCACACCGAGGGATGCTCAGACCTCTGTTCTCTTTGGTTCCATACAGCAATTCTGGTCTTTTGTTGGACCAGAGAAACTTCTGTCTACATTTTATGTAAAAGCAAGTATATTTTTATTTTACAACTGTGAAGTTGTCCAGCAAAAACATTATACATTTTATTAGCTCTTTAATTGGGCTCAAAATATAAAATTGAAAGATTGACCATTTAATGGTAAAACTGACCCATTTATTCAACTGGTTTCCTTGTCAAATTTAAACAAGAGTAGAAGCTATAGGCCCACTGCCTACAGTGGTTATGGTGAAAAAAAGTGATGGTTTTGTGGAAAAATGGCCTTACTTTTCAGATCTCCTAAATATTGAGATATTTAGGGAGAGGAAGATGTAATGATATAATTTACTTTAATATCTTCAGTAAAAGCCAAACAGGGAATATGGCAAAACAATTTTGACTAGTGTGTATCAGATCATCTCTGATGGCTCTATTACTGGACAGGGTCCTAGGAGATTTCTAAACCCACCCTACTCATAGAATTTATAGGTTTACAGTCTCCTGTCACAGAGGAAGAATTCTCAGGATACATTAGTAAGAAGCATAAAGGAATTTATTAGACCAAAATTTAAAAGTGCACACTCAAAGAAACAGACTGGGGTCCCTCAAGACAGAAAGCCCTGTTATGATCTGGAGCTGGATGTATTTATGAGGTCTTGAGGGTGTCTTCATGATGAGGGATCTTGGTTGTGCATTCCTGCTCAACTGGCACATGCTATGCTACAGTGCAAATCATTTACCTGAGTTTGAAGTTGAGACCTGCTGCTCACTATTAGTACTACTTCCTGGAAGTGGAGGTCTGTGGTAGGAAGGGAATTAATAGGTGAAAAACACAAGCCCAGGTCTCACTTCACAGGCTTGCTGTGTTTTTAAGAACATTAGGAATTTTTTGAAAGAATTTCTTGAAAGGGAAAAATGCTTGAGTAATTTTTGTGTCCTGAAGTTGCAGTTTTTCTTAAAAGTACAGTTTTGAAAGTCTAATTTTCCTTGACTCCATTCTACTGGTTCTTTATTTCTTCTGTCCTATTTTAGCCCTAAAGAAGCTTCCTGGTGTTCATGGCCCTGTGAGACCCTCTCCCTGGGTGTGGGCCTGTAACGCACTTCTGGTAGCAGATACCAAAAAGATGAAGATCATGGCTCTCTTACCCTGTCTCTTTTGTCCCACAGGAAGCCATAGTTCTGTCCTAGGGAGAGGCTACATGGCTTGGCGTGGAGGGTATGGAGGCTCTTAGGGACATTCAAATGAACTGTAAACTGAGACTTCTAATCATTGTTAAATATTCTAAGTCTGAATTTAGTCTCGAGTGACCCAGGATCACTCGAGAAAGGGGACAAGAGTGAGGTTGGAGATTAGAGTGTAAAAACACTGACTGGGCAAGTGGGTGTGGACTGTCATGGAGATCTGGGAGACTTGTTCCTAAGCCAAGCATCTGAGACCAATCAGAAAATGCTGTGTTCAATTTCTTTCTCAAAAAATCAGGCAATTTTTTGATAAGATGGCTTGGATCTGACATCAGTCTGAGAAGTGGGTATACAAAAAACTACTGCCATCAAGTTCATGGCCGCTGTGTTCTCTCTTTCACAGTGGTATGTTCTCCACTGACTCCGCCATTGTGCCTTGGTCTCTAAGGCTCAGGGTGAGAAGGTAAAATTAATCTAAGGCACACAGTGCACTTAGCATCCATGCTGAGGACAGACTGCATCTCCCTCCCCTGGATTTCATCTCCAGATACCAGAAGATGGACTGGTTCACAGGTAGCACTACCAGGAGGACTCCTGCATCCCAGGCTTGCCTTTTAGTATACCACTGTCTGCTTCTTCCAAAGTTCTGGAAAAACCAAACCTCTCTCTGCAATGAATTCATTTTAAGCCTCTATCTTTACTTCAGGGAATGCATGCTTTTGGGTTTTTTTATGACCATGTTTTCTGCAAATAAATCTACAGGGGTTGTATTATTTAGAAACTAAAGGCCTTGGTGATTAGCCTCATCTAGATGTGGCCACATTTGGAAAATGAATATCAACTGTGGAGATCTGTTGTCTGAAAGATGATCTCTTGTCACCTGAGTTGGTCACTTCTGTTCACTGAGATGAGCATCTCTGACTCCACTAGATTCTCCAGGGGCCTGGGCAGTCACAGTCACAACAGTCCAGCCTCACCATTTGATTTGAAGAACATCAGCAGGACTAATAACATGGCTTGAGAACTGTCCACTAGGTTTTTCCTGAATGAAAATGTCCTTGGAAGGACACTGTGTAGATGTTCTCTGACTTCTTAGAAGGCCGCCAGTAGAAATACACTCTATGGTTTGCAAAAATCACTATGTTACATAATATGTAACATAATGGAGAAAATATGTCTGGGGTGTAGCTCAGTAGTAAAGCTTGTGCTTAGCATGTGAGAACCCCTGTGTTCAATCGCAACCATTGAAAGAAAATTTAAAATTATGGAAAAAACAAAAACCTTGGGTGTTAGTTTGGACTGCCATAACAAAACAACATATTAGGCAACTAAAACAACACAAATTTATTTTCTCATAGTTCTGGGGTCTGGAAGTCCAAGACCAATGTGCTGGCAGATTTGTTTTCTCCTGAAACCTTCCTCATTGGTGTGTAGATGATTATTTTTCCTCTGTGTTCTCCCAAAAGGTAGAAAGAAATCCATGTGCCCATCAAAAGGTAATGGATAAACAATTTGGTATGTACATGTGCACCATGAGATGTTATTCAGTCACAAAAAGAAATAAAGTTCTGATACATGCTACCACACCATGTGGATAAGCCAAAAAAATTATGCTACATGATTATAAGCCTGATGCAGAAGAACAAACATGGGCTGTGGGTGGAACTCAATGGTAGAGCCTTTGGCTAGCACATGAGGCCCTGGGTTCAATTCCCAGCAATGCAAAAATTAACAGACTATGACAAATACTGTATTATTTCACTTCCATGAGATATGTAAAAAGAAAAATTCATATAGACGGAAAGTAGCCCAGCCAAAACACAAAGATAAGCAGAGAGACACCAGTTTTCACTCTCCTGTGGGTCCCAGTGAGCAGTTCATGAGGACAGCTTTAAAGTAGCAAAGAGCACTTCATACTGAATGGGCTGCAGAGCATTTGCTGCAGTGATTGCTTACTGTGCTGAGAATGTGACAGTGTTTAATCTTGGATGTCCTGGTTCCCACACATTTTATCTGCTGGAGGTTGGATTGCTGGCTCCAGTCTTATCTGTTTACAGCTGATAACAAGGCAGCGGATTCCCCCATCCTGGCAAGAGATCCACCTTCCCCCACTCTAGCCATTCCCAGGCAACTCTCACACGCCAGGTTTTGTTGGTGGCAGCTCTCCCAGCAAGGAGATGCAAAACCTCTTTTATTAGATCTTTGAGCAAAGGAGACATCCAGGGACCACAAAGGCCTGGTGAGAGTAAGTGACAGAGTGGTGAAAAATAGTTCATCAGCATCTTTATCTCCAAGGCCAGAGGCCCTGATGTTTCTCCAAGCCTCCTTGATGCTCCTCCAAGATAACTAGATCTTAAGCAAATAGCCACAGCTAGACATCCTTTGGATGTTTCTTCCCCTCAGGACAAAATATTTTCTATTCTTTTTCTACAGTTTCCATTTGTAAAGTTTAGCAGATGGTCTAAAACCTCATTTGAGGAGCAGGGGATATAGCTTGGTGGTAGAGCATTTGCCTGGCATGTATAGGCCCTAAATTCCATCCTCAGTACCAAAAATCTGGGACTAGCTTTTAAAAACTCCAAGACATTAAGCATGGTAAGAAATAAGATTGTCCAAGGTTAATACTTACATGGTAAACTTGAGTTTACTGAATCTTTCTCCTAGCTTTTCTGTATATTTGGAAGTGTCCAATATAAAATATTTAATAAAGAAATTGTGAAGAATTAGGTTTTAGCTGATCTATTTAAAATTTTACTATTATCAGAAAGCTTTTGTTTCCATAGCATTCTTAAAAGTAAAAAAATTTAAAACATTTTTATACAAAGAAATACAATCTTTTAAACTTACATATGGTTTTATTTTAATATACAGCCCATTTTGGTCATATATAAGTTTCTATTTCTATTAATTTAAAGTCATAAAATGTACTTACTTTGTGTATATAACTAGATTACATAATGAACCAATAATAACTATTCAATTTAATCCAAAATTTAATACAAGTTTCTATTTCTATTAATTTAAAGTCATAAAATGTACTTACTTTGTGTATATAACTAGATTACATAATGAACCAATAATAACTATTCAATTTAAAAAAGAACCTTTCATAGCTGCACCTGGAGATGTTTGCTAAAACCCCAGGGTGCCTCACTTCTGTGAGTCTTGCACTCTCATGTTTGTCAGTCTGGACTTGATCTTGGAACTTACAGAACTCTTCATCAGGAGACCATGTGCCATCCAGGCTCCCCAGCACATTGCTAGCTTAATGGTCTCTGTAATAAACCTCACGTTTAAAGATGTAAGAAATCAAATCAGTGTCAAAAGCTGTTCCAACTTTTAAGGAAGCATATTATGTTTTAGATATCAGTTCTTGTATTAAAATCCAAATTGCTCTACTGAGTTGCAAGGTGTTCTCTAGTACTGGTGGAAGGACCCCAGTCTTGACTTTGGCAATTGGAAAAACTCAGACTTAGTGCTGGATGTTTATCCCTGCCTGGTGTGAGGTGGTGAGCTCCATGCAGCAGGCTTTGCATAGGGTTTCTAAGGGTTTCTTATACATATTTGTGCATTTCATGTTTTTCAAAGATCTCACTGTCAAGGGGCTTAACATTTCAAAGCCTCAGTCCTCCCCCCTTTCACATGGTGGTAAGACTAGTGATGCAACAAACTGCTCATCAGTAGCAGTAAGGGTGCACTGGAAACAGATGTGGAAAGGCCCTCCCCCTTTACCTACTGCTCAACATTCCCGACTTCTGGGGCCCAGGCTGCTAGCGATGTCTCATACAGCAGCTTCCCTCTCTAGTTGGCCTGTCTCACCCTCTCTAGAACAAGGAGTAAGCAATAGAAAAATTTCCACTTTCTTATGAAAGCTTTTCTGTTTGTGTGGGATTTTAATTCATTAATCAACTTGTTTTTCAGTGAGGTAAAACCTTGTCCCCTTGATCATCCATGTTTTGCATCAGGGATTGGTCACCCCTGCTGCTATGGACACTGTAAATACTGCTGGGGGTGAGTTTCGGTTTGAGGTATGGTCAGACTGTGTCTCCACCCCTCCTGGGGTGATTCACTGAGGGGCAGTCCTTCAACCTCCTTGGAGTCACAGCAGGAGCTCCTAGCGGGTTTCCAAGGCAGAACGGAAAGGTCTCCTGGCTGTTTATCTTGGTCAAAGCGGAGGAAAACAAACGTCTGTCTCCCATAATAACCCACTCTGTGTTCTGGTGCAGTTGTTCCAAGGAATGGAGTGAAGATCCTTTCCGGTATAAAAACTGTCCACACTCAACCTCTTTGGAAATTGATTTGCATTTTACTGATGCAGGAAGGAGACACTTACACCAATCGGACTTGTAAGTAAGAAAATGACCTGGAGGCACGTCAGGTAAGACAAGTCATCCGGATCTTGGAGTCAAGACGGGTTTAAAGCTCTCAGAATAAACTGCAGTGCAGGCGCTACTGATTCTAGGAGAGGAAGAATGCACTTTCACCTGCAAATCTTTCTAAACAATGACAGCATTAGCCAAAATTTAATTTCCAAAATGATTGCATTTTATTACATTATTAGATATTTTAGTTATTTATTTATATATAATCATTGCATTACATTTTTAATTTCTGCTTTCAAACTTTAATAATTTTCTTAAATATCCTAGGCTATTGTGTCTAACCAGTTTGGCATTACAGATCATCCACTTGGGAAACAGTAAGAATCATTTTATTTATAGTCTCAGTTGTAATTGCATAAAATGTCTGTTTCTCCATCATTATCAGTTTCATATCTAATATTTTTGAAAGGCTATCATGGAGAGAAACATAAAAATGGTAGAGAAATCATCAATGTCGCCGCTCCTAAGCTCCAGCTGAGGATACTCCCTAGGGCCGGGAATAATTTCACACGGGAGAACGGAAGCGATGAAGACGGGGTGCCTCAACACTCTGCACTGCACTCCAGGGTCTACGGAGAGCGTAAGTCTCCTCGCTGACCAACTTTTGCAGTGACTCTGGTTAGTAGACTTTAAGATCTGGGGAAAAAAGGGTAAATTACGGATAAAGTGAGAAACCAAAAGGGAACAGCTCATTGTCTTCATATCATACATCCCTACAAAGTAAAAGCATTTCCTAGTGAGGTGTTTATCTTTTTGAAGGTCTTGCTATCTAATTCGTAAAGCGTTGCATTCGCTAAGCCTAGGTAACAGGGGCTCTGGCTTGGCTTAGCACAGCCGGGCTCCGCTCCAAGTCCCCAGGAGTTGGGTGGTCCTGCCTGGGAGGCCTGTCTTTAATCACTGTCCCAGGAAACCACAGCCTGACTTTAACATGTGAAAGGAAGGGAGAGAGAGAATCCAACTTGCGGAGTGTAGTCAGGCTTCTCCTGACCGCCAGAGCCCTTGGTAGTTTGTTTTAATTCCTGAATTAACAAGCAGAGTTTGCCGGAGCACACACGCTCAGCAGGGCGCTGGCTTGGTCCCCTCCGGCGAAGACCAGGCAGATGACGCCGCTGACCCCACAGGTGTGCCGCCGCCGCCGCCGCCGCCGCGCTGCTGCAGGAACGGGGGCACCTGCGTGCTGGGCAGCTTCTGCGTGTGCCCCGCGCCCTTCACCGGTCGCCACTGCGAACATGACCAGAGGCGCAGGTGGGCTCGGGGGCGAGGGACGCGGAGCGCTCGGGGGGGGGGGGAGTGGTTGCGCGAGCTAGGGCCTCGGCCCTGACGCTCCTACTGCTCCGCAGCGACTGCGGCGCCCTGGGGCACGGAGCCTGGACCGTCCGCGGCTGCCGCCTCTGCAGGTGCGTGTTCGGGGCCCTGCACTGCTTGCCCAGACAAACGCCAGGCCGCTGCGGTAAGAGCCCCCACTGCACGCGCGAGCTGCGCCTTCGGGAGCGCCGCGTACAGCATCGCAGGCATCAGGGACCTCGAAATGAGCAGACCAGGTTGAGTCATCACTCAACAAGGTCAGGAGCTTTGTGAAGCGCGTATGAATTTTTATTTTAAAACTTGAAGTTTTTTAAATATCCAGATTATTGGGTTTAACTGTCCTTAAGCATCCTTCACAGTGAGCCAGTTTCAGGAGCTGGCCAGCTGGTAAGAAAGTTAAACCTGGGAGCCAAGCTAGCCCAGTAGCTTGGTGGCAATGTCCCTACACCGCCCTCTCCTCTGGGCAGGAGTTGCCTTGCAGGATCAGGCAGCACCGCATTTGGGGATGCGACATTTCCCGCCTTCTGCGCGCTCTTCCTCCTTTCCTTTTCGGGCTCTGTGGGCCCACTTGGGGAAGGCGCCGTCCTGCAGCACAAGTCCTCACATCTGCCTGTGTCATCCTTTGGTGGCTTGGTTGTGCAGTCAGTCCAGAGAACACTCAAGGACGTCAAAGCTCCAATCACTTTCCTGCCCCTCCCTCCACCTCAGTTACCTCTGGAAGCCTCCAGCGGAGAAGGGGAACCCTTAATGATGGC
The DNA here is from genome assembly GCF_000276665.1 of Chinchilla lanigera. Classification (NCBI taxonomy): domain Eukaryota; kingdom Metazoa; phylum Chordata; class Mammalia; order Rodentia; family Chinchillidae; genus Chinchilla; species Chinchilla lanigera. Next base: position 156,193 of record NW_004955459.1, read on the forward strand.
ATAGCCCTTAACTCCACTGCCAGGCCCTCTGTCCGCAGGCAGCCACAGGACGGGGGTCGAGGGCAGAGCCCTTCAGTTCCACGTTCTGCTCAGCGCCCCCACCGTTGCTTTTGGTGGAGCCATGAGTGGAGGAGCACATCAATGAAGGCTCAGTTGTTAATCTCCCCTCCAATCTCTCCCAGTTAACTCTGCTTGGTGCCAATGAGGCAGACTGGTATTCCACAGCATACGTCCGTGTCTCTCTCCCCATAATGCAGACATTTCCCCAAAGCCCCCTGTCAGCTGTGGGTTCTCTACATGCTAGCGTTATGCCTCCAATTCACCAACGACTTCTGTGACCTCAGAATTAGAGGACACAGATTTCGGGGACTGGCATCTGAACTGCAGGTAAAGCCTTTACAGTCTCAGAGGTACATCAGTTTCCACCTGTGTCACTGCCCCTCCCTGCAGTGAGAATGTGGGGAAAGGGCCAACTGGGGTCATTTTCAGGCTCCTGTGCAAAGGCCTACAGGGCAGGGCAAGGCAGGGACTAGGTTCCAGGGCATCTGATCACTATCTTACATTCCACTTGTAAATACCCAAGGCTTAGACTGTTGTCTGTCACCCTTGTGCTCCTGAATCCATTGATCCTACTTCAGGGCAAGTTGCAGGGATGGTGAGAGGACTGTGCTGATAGTGGTCATGACATGATGGCGACTGAGAATGATGCTAGCTGCATCTGTAACTCTCTGGTTACCTGAGGCACTTTGTACCCACTGACCATTTAGTTCCTGTAATAGTCTGTGAAGCAGGTAGTGTACCTTTCATATTTGAGGAAATGGAGGCTCAGAGAAGTTAATACTTACAGGTGGTAAATGAACCATTGTGCTATTCTTGTCCCCCTCCTATAATAATAATTCTCTATATGAAAAGAATGAAGATATTTTGACAGTGTTATTGAGAATATTGAAAATTTGGCCATGTTCTAAATCCAACAGCACAAGAAACGATAAGAAAATGTTTTAAATCCTTTAATGAAATATCATGATAGTTTTAGAGACTATGGAAGATGGAATGAAAAACTTTATAATAGTTTGAAAAGACATCTATAGATGGGAAGGATTGCAAAACTCAAGAACGCCCACACCCCTTGCTGCTTGTAACCCCTGCTACTCCCAGGGTTGCTCTGCAAGTCCAAGAATGAAAAACTTCTAGTTGTTAAGGTTCTTCCCTCAGGCCTTAAACCAGCTCAGGCAGGCTGTCTTCGTTAGACCAAGAGAATGACTGTTTCTGTGTGTGGCCCCAGAGAATCAAGAACACATTTTCAGTGGCATCAAGAGCCAATTTAAGGGCTAGAGGTGCAACTCAGTGATAGAGAGCTTCCCTGGAGTGTGGAAGGCCCTTTGTTCAACCTCTAGCATCACAAGAAGAATGAACAGGAAAGGAAGGAGGGAAAGAAGGAAATGAGCCAAATGAATACTCTAAGGCTGGGCATAAAGCTCAGGATTAGAGCCTGCTCAAGGCCCTAAGTTCCATCTCCAGCATCAGAACAAGAAAATAGAAGAAGAAAGGGAGAGGCTGATTCAATGCTTTAAAACTTAGAATCTATGTAATAGCAAAATAGCAAGCTCATGCATGTGGCATGTAACATGAATGTGAAGATGTGAGGTGGGGCCAGGCTAAACTTTAACTTCACTGCTGTGAACTCAATTTTAAGAAGGCATGTCTGTCAAAGAAAAAGCTCAACGAAACCAACAGGCAAACAAAATCTGCGGGCCACACCCACTCTGTGGCCTGTGGGATGCCATAAGAATGGCTCTGGAGAGTCTTGGCGTCAGTCAGCATGATCTGTATCCAGCCCTGCTGGGACATCCTCCATGAGAGGGCTCATGTGCATGGGCAACCTTCTCTGGGTGTGAAGGCAAGAGAGGATGCTGTCTGGTTCCCCAGAGCATCCAAGTATGGCTGCAGATTGGAAACTTTCAGGAACACTGGGTTGGGCCTCACATCAAGACATGATGCTGTCCTCCTCCAGAGTGATCTCCAAAAACTCCACGACTAAAAAATAAATAAATAATTTGAGCATGTTTGCTATTCAGCAGTGGAGATACAGTTGCCATGCTGAGCATGCAGAAATCTGATTTCACTTATGTTTTCCTTTTTACATAGGCACAAGACTACCAGATATGACAAAGATCATTGTTTTGTCTAAATTCTAAAAAGTGAACTTTTGATAAATATTTAAGTCCCAGGTCAGAATAATAAATCATCCATCAGTAGTAATTTCTTTTTTGGTGCAATGTAAAATAACAGTGGGTTGCAAAATCATTGATTTTGTAGATAAGTATAACATACATTAATGAAGCACTTTATATCTTTATATGTGTAAATAGTCAAAGTTCTAATATTTTCTTTCTAAGTTCAAGGAGTAACTTCAGGCTCCCATGAAGGTATGCCCCATGGTGCTCCTAGCTCCCTTTCAGACCTCCACTTGAAAGACGGACTCATTCCAACCAAATTCACAAAACATCCTAAAACAGTGCACTTGGGGCTTGGGTTTGCCACAAGAGCACCTGCCAAGAAGGACTGAATACTTTCTTCTGCAGCGTGCTTCCTTCTCACAGGAGAAAGTCAACACTGATTGAATGGGTTGACTACTTTCTCACCTGAATAGCTTCTTATCAGACATGAGCACCTGTCAGCATCAGCTTTTCTGGTGCCTTGCCTGGGCCCATACATTATGGTCTCTATTTGCCGTTCTGCCACCTTAGAATAAACCTGTCTTCAATAGGGAGCAGTTCTCAGGACCAAGGTGGGTCTGACCTGGGTCACAGCCAGTCTGCTGCCACCACTTGTCTGTATCCTCACTTGTTAATTTTCACTGTTTTGTGCTTTGCTGGAATTGGTGATATGCCTGTGGGGTTGGCAGCTTCACATGTCCATCACCACTGGAGACTTTACACAAGATGCCTGCTAGGCCCACCACCTCAGAGATTCCCATTCAGCAACTCTGGGCTGGGGTCTCAGGCACACAGCAAGTGTTGTGGACTCAGAGCTCAGATGAGTGAGACGTGTTGAGGAGTGAGGCACATGGGGACGGAGACAGGAACTCAGGCATGGCCACTGTGACCAGGTCTTTGAGGTGGCAAGTTAAACAGGCCAACAGGTGAGCTCAATGGTCATGATCAATGATTCTGCAACATACCATTATTTTATGTCACACAAAAGGACACTCTACAGCGATGGGTGTTTTACTGTGAGCTGGGACTTTTTTGCTCTTTTTTTTTTTTTTTTTTTTTGAGACAGGGTTTCACTTTGTAGTTCAGGCTGGCCTTGAACTCGCAGCCTCTTGAGTCATACTCCTGCCTCAGCCTCCTAAGGGCTAGGATATAGGTGCATACCTCCACATCTAGCAGGAATTTTAAAACATATTTATTAAAAGGTCCTTTTTAAAAAAAAAAAGGTCCTTTTTAGACATAGCCATAGTAGGGATCTTTATCATGCCTATTAATCTTTTTTGTTCTTTCACATTTTTATTTGTATTAGAACATGTTCACAATACACAATGATTATTTTAATCCTAGGGAATTAATATATGTACATAATACATCTTAATTCTTTTTATATCCCCTACCCTTCATGTCCTGGTCCTCTTCCCAAAAGATCTATGTCTATGTTTCCTATTACTTTTTTTTTTTTTTTTTTGGTTTTTCTCCGGTACCGGGAACCGAACTCACGACCTTGAGCTTGCCAGGCAGGCGCTTTTGCCGCTGAGCTAAATCCCCAGCCCTGTTTCCTATTACTTACCTTTTCTGTTGCTCTTTATTTCTGCTTTGGATCTCATATAAGAGAAACCAGGAGTCTTAGCTTTCTGTGGTTGCTGGGGTAAGATACCCAACACTCAAAGTTAAAGAGGGAAAGATTTATTTAGCTCCTAGTTTGTGGAGGTTTCAGTCCATAATCAGCTGGCTCCAAAGCAGGGTGGCATGCATGGCACAGGGGCAACAGTTTAAGGCAGCAGAAGACAGCAAAAGCAACTAGAGCACAAGGGGGGAAAGTAAGCCTCTTTTTCTCCCTTATTTGTAAAAGGGCTACCCCCCCCCCCGCCCCCGCCAGGATGGGTGTAGCGCTCACACCATCTCTGTGCCTTCCTTTTGCACAAGATCTGGATGTTTACAAAGTGAGGACTCTGGCCCCCTGCTGAGTCACTTAGTTAAACGTCTAAACTTCTCAGGTTGACATAAGATATCACCCATTACACCAGGTAATTACACTTGTGTGTCTGATTTACTTCACTTAACATCATAGTGTCAAGATGCATCCATTTTCCTACAGATTACTCAAATTTATCCGTAGTAGCATGGTTGATTTCTAGTGTGTATAAACACCACATTTCTTTATCTTTTCATCTGTTGAAGGATACATAGCGCAATTCCAAGACTTGACTGAATTGTGCTACTATAAATATGGATATGCATGTATTATTATAATTTGATATTTTAACTCCATTGGAAAGATACCTAGAAGGTAATAGCTGACTTGAATGGAATTTCTACTTTTAGTCTTTTGAGGACTCTCCATACTGATTTCCATAATGGTTGTATTAGTTTACAATCTCACCCACAACATAGAATAGTCTCTCTCTCCCACCCCCAATCCTCACCAGCACTTGTTCTGATATGATTTCTTGATAATAGCCATTCTTTTTCCAGAGTAAGATAGAATCTCAGTGTTGTTGGTTTTCTTTTTTTTTTTTTTTTTTTTTTCCAGTACTGGGAATCAAACTCACAACCT
>NW_004955459.1:161065-198453 GCF_000276665.1 Chinchilla lanigera
CTTTGTATGGCTTAAAATTTTATAGTATCTGTTCAAAAGTGTTCATTCATTCGTATCTTAAGTAACCACAGACACCATAGTATGCCCTATCACAACATTTTTTAGTTCATATGGAGTGACACATAGTATGCTACCAGACAAGTAATTCCTGAGAACAGCACTCAGTATAATAATTGTGTGCTTTTGAGTGAGGCAGCTATGTTAAAGGAGTAAAATTATACACAGCACAGAGACGTGCTTTAGGAAATGTATCACCAAAGTGGTGTCTTTCCAAATAGTATGGTGCCTATTGGTCAAATGGCAATTATCAGAATAATGATGATGGGAAATAATTACTGTGGTTTGGAAAATAATATCCCAAAGCTCTATGTTAGGGACCTCTATCTCTAGTTATGCATTTTCAATAAAATTTTAAATACAGGGTGTACAGAAATCACTGTGTTGCTCAGAAAATTTATTCAATGTGTAAAGTTGCTTTAAATTTGGTTGACAGAGTTTGAACCCCTTTTGTTAAAAACATTATAAAGTATGTTTTAGATACTGTTAACTTGGCAGTGAGGAGACTAAAATGTAAGAGCTATTTAAGTGAGGCAAGCGTGTATTTCCCTCTATGCAAACACGGTGTACACAAGCCTGTCGTTGTTATTTACACTTTTGAACAACATGATGCTTTAAATGCGTCAATCCACCCGCATCGGTACCTTTTCCACACAGTCTCTCAAAATGTGGTTTTGTGGTTCAAGAGGAATAAGTTGAAACACATTCCACAATTAGTCACACAGCATTTCTTCTTCCATATATTTGTACAGAAATTAATCTGTGGCAGAAGGCTTAAAATATAGTCTTTACTGTAAACTCTATCGTGCATCAAGGGAATTTCCGTGTTTTTTTTTTTTTTTTTTTTTGAGTTTTTTTTTTTTTCCAGTACTGGGAATCAAACTCACAACCTTGCACTTGCCAGGCAGGTGCTATGCTGCTGAGCTAAATCCCCAGACCTTTGGTGTTGTTTTGATTTGCATTTCTCTAATGACCAGTGATGTTGAATATTTTTCATGTATTTATTGTCCATTTGTATTTCCTGTTCTGAGAATTGTCAGTTCAATTTAATTGCCCATGTTTATTGGGTCTTTATTTTTGGGAGTTTAATTTTTTGGAGTTCTTTGTATATTCTAGATATTATTCCCCAATCTGAAGAGTAGGTGGCAAAAATGTTCTCCCATTCCATAGGTTGCCTCTTTACTCTGTTGGTTGTCTCCTTTGCTGTGAAGAAGCTTTTTAATATAATTCCATTTGTTAATTCTTGATGTTATTTCTTGTGTAATTGGGGTTCTAATCAAAATGTCTTTGCCCATGCCTGTCTTCAAGAGTTTTACCTATTTTATCTTTCAGCAGATTAAGTGTTTCTATCTCAATATTTAGATATGTAATACATTTTGATTTTAGTTTAGTACATAGTGAGAGATATGGGTCTAGGTCAAATCTTCTGCACGGGGACAACCATTTGTTAAAGAGGCTATCTTTCCTCTAGCCAATGTTTTTGACCTTTTTGTCAAAGATCAGATGGCTGAACATGCCTGGAGTTGTTTCTGCACCCTCTTATTCTGTTCCTTCCATTAATCCTCATGTCTGATTTTGTGGCAAGGTCATAGTGTTTTTATTACCATAGCGCTGTAACATAACTTGAAATCTGGGGTTGTGATACTTCTTGCTTTGTTTGTGTCACCTAGGATTGTTTTTGCTATTCTGGGTCTCTTCTGGTTGCATATGAAGTTTAGGATGTTTATATCTAGTTCTATAAGGTACTTTGGTATTCTGATTAATTGCATTAAATCTGTATAGCAGTTTTGGAAGCACTATGCATATCATCTGTGAATAAGGAAGTTTGACTTCCTCCTTTCCTATATGTACCCCTTGTATTTCTTTCTCTTGCCTGATTTCTCTGACTAGAGATATGAATACTATATTGAGCAGCAGTGGTGATAGTGGACATCTGTGTTATTCCTAATTTTAGAGGAAAACCTTTCAGTTTTTCTCTATTTTAATATGACGTTAGCAATAGATTTATATACATGACTTTTATCAGATTGAGATGAGCTCTTTTTATTCCTGTTTTCTTCAGGGTTTTTTTTTTTTTTTTTTTGTCATGAACAGATGTTGCATTTTGTCAAAGGATAAATCTGTGTCTATTGAAATGATAAAGTGATTTTTTCCTTTGCTTCTATGTATATGTATATTACACTTATTGGTTTATATACTTTGGACCATCCTTGCATCTCAGGGATTAAGCCCATTTCATCTTGGTATATCCTCTTTTTACTGATTTGTTGCTTTCTGTTTGCCAGTATCTTGCTGAGGATCTTTGTCTGTGTCCATTAAAGACATTGGTCTGTAGCTTTCTTTTTTAGTTTAGTCTTTGTCTGGTTTTATGATCAAGGTAATGCAACATTTCATGAATGAGTTTGACAGTACTCCTTCCCTTTCATTTTCATTAAAGAGATTGAAGAATATTGTCATTAGAACTTCCCTGATGTTCTTTTGGAATTTAATGGTGAATTCAGTAGGTCCTGGGCTCTTCTTAGTTGGTTGGTTTTTCAATGTTTCTTTAATTTCATTGCCAATTATTGGATTATTGTGTATTTTTATATTTTTCTGATTCAGTTTCAGTAATTCATCTGTATTTAGGGATCTATCCATATCTTCTGGGTTACTCAAATTATTGGAGTACAGGTTTTCAAAGTGGCTACTAATAATCTAGATTTTAGCAGTGTCTACTGTGCTTTCAACTTTTTCATTCCTAATTACAGTGATATAGTTTTTTCTTTCCTGTTTTTGGTAAATTTGACTAAAGGTTGTCTATTTTGTTAATTCTTTTTGAAGAACCAGCTCTTTGATTCACCGATTCCTTGCATTGTGTTTTAGTCTCAATTTCATTAATTTTTGTTCTGATCTTTATAATTACTTTCCTTGTTGTTTTAGTTACTTTTCTTGTTGCTGAGACAAAATAACCTACACCCAAAGTTAAAGGAGAAAAGGTTTGTTTCAGATCATAGTTAGAAGCTTCAGTCCATAATTGGCTGGCTGTATGGCAGGGTGGCATGGCAAACCTGTGAAATAGCAAAGAAGCAGCAGCAGCAAACAATGGCAGCTACCTTCCTCTTTTTCCTTAAATTTTATCCAGGCTATGCACCCTAAGGGTAGGTAGCAGTCACTCCCAGGGTAGAGCAACTTTATTCCTAGTATTGCACCATTAATCCCAGCATCACATTCTTAATCCTAGGTCCAGCTACTCTGAAAAGCCCTACCTATGACTGCATGAGACTTTGGAAGGACATCTAGATATAAGCCATAACATTCTACTCCTGGCCCCCAAAAGACTCATGCACATCCCTTTTGTGCAAAAACCATTTGGTCCATCTATAACATTTGCCAAAGTCCTAAGCATTCCAGCATTGCGGAAAAGTCTAAGTCCAAAGTCTTCTATGAGACTGAAGGCAAACTCTTAGCTGGAAGCTGCTGTACAAATGAAAAGAAAGTTAAACACTTCTAATTTACAATGTCACAGAACAAACATTCCCATTCCAAAGTTAGAAGTAGAGAGATACAAAGGAATGGGACCAAACCAAGTCCATAATTGAGCAGAGCAAACATTAAGTCCTATAGTTCCATGTCCAGCATCTGGTGCAATCTGTGCCAAGATGTGAATTCCAAGGCTTGGGTGGCTCTGCTCCCATGGCACTGCTGATGACTGTAGCTCCCTCAACTTTACATAGTATAGATCCAGCCACCTCTGAAAAACCTTTCCTATGACTGCATGAGGTTTGGGGGATACATCTAGACACAAGCCATAGTGCCTGTACTAGCTTTGGATTTGGATTATTCTTGTTTTTCTAGGACCTTGAGGTGGATTATTAAATTATTTATTTGCGATCATTGTTTTTCTAATGTGGGCATTCATAGGTATAAACTCCCCTCTTAGGACTGCTTTTATTGTGCCTCATAGGTGTTTTTTGTTGTTGTTGTTGTTGTTTTGTACTGGGAATCAAACTCAGGACCTTATGCTTGCCAGACAGGTGCTTATGCTGCTGAGCTATATCCTCAGCCCATCTCATAGGTTTTGATATGTTGTATTTGCATTATCATTTGATTTTAAGAAATGTTTGATTTCTTCTGTGACCCATTGATTAAAGAGTATACTGTTTAATCTCCATGAGTTTACATAATTTCTGTGGCTCTTCTGTCACTGATTTCTGTTTCATTGTACTATGAGCTGATAATATGCATGGCGCTATTTTAATTCTTTTGTGTGTATTTTATCATTTATAATCCCATGGAAAAGTTATTGGAATTCTAGTGAGTTAATTCCAATCTACTACTTCCAATGCAACACATGGCAAGAATAAAGACATGAAGATATATTTGTAGTTACGGGGAGCCAAGAGGTCCTACATCCAGCTATGATGATGACTAACTGGAACAAAGGGCTCAACCTATGGCTTAACCCAGGTTTTATTAATTCATGAAGAAAGGAGTGGCTTGAGGATGAGTGACTGTGAGAATGGTGGGATGTATGTGAGTGCTGTGAGCTGGGCTAGGTAAGTGGCCTGCAGTCACCTCTGCAATATGCAGAGAGAAAGATATGCAGAAAGAGTAACCTGCATAACACAATTGAGGTAGTATATGATGTTTTGGGGTTGGTGCTTCAGCTCTGATGTGTAATCTTTTACGCCTTTGGAAGTTATAGCCTCTTATGTCAAGGCTCAATCCCAGCCAACAGCATGGACCATGGTTCTCCATTCTGCCTCAGCTCACACATGCTTTTTTGGAAGCTACATGGGTGGGGAAACACTGCCCTGCCATCTTTACTTCAAAGACTATACATCAACACCTCAGCTGGACCACTTTTCATTGCTTAAAGCCAATTGAAGGGATAAGGAAAAGTCCTACCCAGCTCTGCACACATCAACACATGGAAGTAGGGTCAGGATCAGCCAAAATGGAGACAATTGCTGTTCCTTCAAGAGAGTCACCCAAGAGGTCCTACACAACTGATCAATATGTTAAATTTTTCCCCATACTTGGAAAGTTTTCTAATATTTCTGTAAATAAGTTTATGTGCCATTTAGTGAAACTAGTGAAAAATCTTTTGAAAAATCTTCACTAGTTCCAATTAAACTTACTAATTACTTTTAAGATGTCTCTAAGTCACCTGCACTGGCCTTATCATCTACTGCTGACACTCTGCCCTCATACTGATCGCTTCTGCTACCTGTAGCAAAATTCTCCCTTAATAGAATTTTTTTATCTCCTGGATTTCTATTTGATACCTTTTCATGAATTCTAATTCTTTTTTCTTTTTTTTTTTTACTTTACAGAGAAAAGAAAACAAAATAACAACAAGACAAAAACAAAACAACACAAAAACAATAAAAATTACACAGAATTTGAAAACAAGATGATAGGAAATTAACAATGGTTGTTATATTACATATTGTATCTTCAATAAAGTTGCTTATATTACCAGATGTAAGAATACAAGATTGATCAAAGAATGAGAATAAAAAACTTAAAAAGCATTAGAAATGATGCAGAGTGTCACTAATCAAGATGGTAGTAATTCAACAATGGTTCTCATATTGCACATTGTTGTCTTCAGTTTAAGGCTTTTTGGTTTATTATTTTTAGTTTAAAGAGAATAGTAAAAAATCAACAATAGCAAAATGCAAAGAAAACAAAGCAAGGACATTAAAAATGATACGGGGTTTCAAACCAAAATATAAGGATTAACAGTGGTTGCTATATTACATATTGTTATGTTCAACAAAGTTGCTCAGATTATCAGAGGTAAGAATGGCAAATTGATCAAACCATTAAAGAGAATAAGAAAACAATAATTAAAACTAACATTAGAGACAATATGAAGTTGTGCTAGACAGGATGGTAGGAATTCAGCAATGGTTGTTATATTGCATATTGTTGTCCTCACATAAGTTGCTCAGATTACCAGATATAAGCATGCAAAATTGGTCAAAAAACATATACAAAATTTAAGCATGAACTGTTCCTTTCAATAAACCACCAGACATCAGCAGTACAGATATCCTAGCTATCCTCCCAATATATATATATATATATATATATATATATATATATATATATAGCCTTAGTACGTACTTTCTTTTTCTTTCCCTCATCCTAGTTGTTATTTCCTTTGTGCAATTTCTTTCCATTTCATATTATCTATTGTACATTTGGGGTTTTATTTACTCTCTCATGTTCTTATACTAGGAGGACAATATGATGTTTATATGTGTGGGTCCTATTTCACTTATGATTATGGTCTCTAGTTGCATCCATTTACCTATAAAAGCCTCAAGTTTATCTTTTTTACAGCTGAGTAATACTCCATTGCATAAAAATACCACATCATTTTTAGCCATTCCTCAGTTGATGAGCATTTGGTTTGTTTCTAAGATTTAGCTATGACAAATTGCACTGCTATAAACACGGGTGTACATGTATTGCTATGATATTTTTAATTTTTCTGGGAAAATACCCAGAAGGGGAATAGCTGGGTTAAGTGGGACTTCTAATCCTAGTTTTGTGAGGAATCTCCACACTGATTTTCACAGTGGTTTCACCAATCTACACTCACAGGAGTAGGGTTCCTTTTACCTCACAGCCTCTCCAGTATTTGTCATTGGTTGATTTCTTGATGATAGCCATTCTCTGGGATGAGATGGAATCTCAGTGTTGTTTTAATTTGTATTTCTTGAATGACTAATAATGTTAAACATTTTTTCCTATATTTATTTGCTATTAGTATTTCTTCATCTGAGAAGTGCATATTCATCTCAGATGCCCATTTTTGGATTGGGTCTTTGAATTTAGTGGGCCTGATTTTTAAAATTTTTTATATGTTCTAGAAAGAAGTCCTTGTCTGAGGGGCAGTTGGATAAAATTTTTTCCCAATTCGTGGGTTTTCTTTTTACCCTGTTGGTGATTTCTTTTGATGTGCAAAAACTTTTCAATAGATAAAATCCCAGTTGTTCATTCTTTGAAGTATTCCTTGTGCAGTTTGGTTTTTGTTTATGAACTCTCTGCCTACCCCTATGTCTTTGAGATTTTCACCTACTTTCTCTTCCATTAGATTTAGTGCTTCTCTTTTAATATTTAGATATTTGATCCATTTTGACTTTAGTTTAGTGCATGGTGAAAGACATGGGTCTAGTTTTAGTCTCTGGCATGTGGAAAGGAAGTTTTTCCAGCACCATTTATTAAAGAGGCTCTCTTTCTTCCAATGAACATGTTTGGCACCTTTGTCAAACATAAAGTGGCTGAGTGTGTTTGTAGTTGTGTCTGCATCTTGTAATCTGTTCCACTCATCTTCAGGTCTGTTCTTTTGCCAGTACCATGCTGATTTTATCACAGTAGCTTTGTAGTATAATTTCAAGCTAGGGACTGTGATACCTCCTGCCTTTCCTGTGTTGCCCAGGATTGCTTTTGCTATTCTAGGCCTCTTCAGGTTCCAAATGAATTTTAGGAATGTTTTCTTTAGTTCTGTGAGATATACTAATGGTATTTTAATTGGGATTGCATTGAATCTGTACAATTTTCACAATGTTGGTTCTTCCTATCCATGAGCAAGAAATGTCTTTCCATTTTCTGAAATCCTCTTTCAGCTCTTTTTTCATAGTACTGTAATTTTCACTGTGTATATCTTTTACTGCTTTTGTTAGATTGATCCCCAAATATTTCATTTTTTTAGATGCTATTATGATAGGTGTGGTTTCACTAACTTCTCTCTCAGTCTGTTTGTTGTTTGTGTACAGAAATGCTATTAATTTTGATTATTGACTTTGTATCCAGCTATGCTACTGAATTTGGTTATTATATCTATAAGCCTCTTGGTGGAGTTTTTGGGGTCTTCTATGTAGACTATCATGTCATCTGAGAATAATGATAATTTCACTTTTTCCTTTCCTATCCTCATTCCTTTTATTTCTCTGTCTTGTCTAACTGCTGTGTCTAATATTTCCAGAACTATATGGAGTAGGAGTGGTGACAGTGGATATCCTTGTCTTGTTCCTGATTTTAAAGTGAAAGCTTTCCATTTTTGACCATTTGGAATGATGTTAGCTGTTGATTTGTCATAGATGGCTTTTATTAGATTGAGGGAAAGTCCATCTATGCCAATTTTCTGTAGAGTTTGTATCATGAATGAGTGCTGGATTTTATCAAAAGCTTTTTCTGCCTCATGATCATGTGATTTTTGTCTTTTGCTCTATTGATATGGTGTATTACATTAATTTATTTGTGTATATTGAACCATCCCTGCATTCCTGGAATGAATCCCAGTTTGTCATGGAGTATAATCTTCTTGATAATTTGTTGCATTCTGTTTGCTAGTATTTTATTGAAAATATTTGCATCTATATTCATTAGGGAAACTGGCCTGTAGTTCTCTTTTTTTGTTGTATCTTTCTCTGGTTTTGGTATCAGGATAATACTTGCCTGCAGGAATGAGTTGGTGAGAATTCATTCCCTTTCAATCTCATTAAAGAGTTTGAGAAGAATAGCCATTAAATCTTCTCTACATTTCCTGTAGAATTAAGCTGTTAATAAATCAGGACCTGGGCTTTTCTTCATTGGCAAGTTTTTTATTACATTTTCAGTTTCACTTGCTGATACAGAGTTATTCAGGATTTTTATATCTTGTTCATTCAGCTTTGGTAATTCATATGTATCTAGAAATCTGTCCATTTCCTCTGTGTTTTCCATCCTGTAAGTGTAAAGATTTCAAAGTAAGTATTGATGATCTTCTGAAGTGCTACAGAATCTATAGTGATTTCATCTCTTTCGTTCCTTATTGCATGTATTTCAGCTTTTTCTTCCCTTTTTAAAATAAGGTTGGCTACCATTTATCCAGTTTATTTATTCTTTTAAAGAACCAACTCCTTGGTTCATTAATTCTTTGTATTTTTTTTAGTCTCCTTTGCATTAATTTTTGCACTGAGCTTTGTAATTTCCTTTATAATTTATCTGGGCTTTGGGTTTGACTTTTTTTTCTTTTTCTAGAAGCTTGATGTGCAGCATAGGATTGTTTATTTTTGCTCATTCTGTTTTTCTGAGGTGGGAATTCACTGCTACAAATTTCCCCCTGAGGACTGCTTTCATTGCATCCCACAGGATTGTATCTTCCTGTAAGTTGTATCTACATTTTTGTTTGATTGTGTATAATGTTTAATTTCTTTGTTGATTTCATCTGTGATGTATTGATTGTTCAGAAGGGTGTTATTTAATTTTCATGTGTTTATGGAGTTCTTGCGATTCCTTTTGTCATTAATTTCCAGTTTCATTGCACTATGGTCTGATAGCATGCATGAGATAATTTCAACTCTTTTACATTTCTTTAAGCATGTTCTATGTGCTAATATATGGTCTGTTTTAGAGAATATCCCATGTGCAGCTGAGAAGAATGTGTATTCTGATGCTGTTTGATGAAACATTCTATAAAGGTCTACTAACTCCATTTGTTCACAGGTTTGGTTTAGTTCTGCTATTTCTTTGCTCATTTTTTGTCTAGTTGATGTCTCTTTGTGAGAATCATGTGTTAAAGCCCCCCATTTTGATTGTGTTGCTGCTTATTTCATTTTTCATATCTGCTAAAATCTATCTTATATACTTGGGTGCTCCTGTGGTTGGTGCATAGATGTTTATGACTGTTACCTCTTCTGCTTGAAGTTTTCCCCTCACAAGTATGTAGTAACCCTCTTTATCTCTTTTAATTGTTCTTGGTTTGAAGTTCCCATTCTCTGCAAACAGAATAGCTGCACTCACTTTTTTCTGGGTACATGTTGCATGGGATATTGTTTTCCATCCTTTGATTTTCAGTCTATGAACTTCCTTTTGAGTTAAATGTGTTTCTTGTATACATCATATAGTTGGATTTTGTTTCTTAATCCAATCTGCCAGTCTGCTTCATTTGGTTGGTGAATTGAGACTGTTTATACTGACAGATATAACTGATATGTATTGGCTTATCTTTGTCATATTGTTTTCTTGCTTTTGGTTCCTCCCTTTTCCCTTTGTTTAATTGCTTGCTCTGCTTGGTGGTTCCTTTCTGTTGTTGTTCTTGAAGTTGTGATTTTTTTATGACTTTCTAGAATATCTTTTAGTACTCTTTATAGGGTTGGTTTAGCACTCATGCATTTCTTCAGCTGTTCTTTATTGTGGAAATATTTCATTTCTCCATTCATTTTGGATGATAGTTTTGTAGGGTACATCAGTCTGGGTTGGCAGTTGTTTCCTTTCAGGACCTGAAATATTTCACTCCAAGATCTTCTTGACTTGATGGTTTGTGTTGAGAAATTGCCATGATTCTGATGGTCTTTCTTTTATAGGTGATCTGTTTGTTTTCTCTAACAGCCCTTAATATTCTGTTCTTTTGTTAAATTTCTGGGATCTTGATCACTATATTTCTGGGTGTAGATTTATTTTGGTTATGGTTAGTTGGAGTTCTATATGCCTTATTTACCTGGATGTCCAATTCTTTTCCTTGCTTCAGATATTTTTTGGTATTACTTCTACAAATAGCTTTTTTATGTCATTTGTGCTGACACCTCCTGTTTCACTGATACCTGTTAATCTTACATTGTTTTTGTTTGGCTAGTGTTGCAGCTGTTGAATTGTTATTTCTTTTTTTTTTTTTTTTTTTTTTTTGTTATTTTTAAGAGATCCTTCCTTTCACGGTCATTTGCGGTAATGCTGTCTTCAACATCTGAAAGTCTACCTTCAGCTTTATTCAGTGGTTTTGCCAGCTTTTGATCAAAGTTTTACTTTCCTGGATATCTGTTTGAATATGTTTCATGAATTGCAGTTCTTTCCTATATTGTTCATTCAAGGTTTCCATTAATTTACTATGCTCCTTTATTTTCTTTTCTATGTCTTCTTTAGATATGCTAAGCAATTCTTTCATTGTTGTTGTCATTTCTTTTTTTTACCTCAGAGATTATTTCTGATGTGATGTCTTCTACAGCCTGATGGAGTTTTGTTTCTTTACTTCAGCTGCTATCACTTCAGAAATTTCAGTTGTATCATTTCCAAGCTCTTGTGTGTCGATATATCCTGGACTTGTTCTGGGTCATGTGAAGGTCTGTGATTTCATTTTGCTCCTTCATTTTGTCATTTTTGAAGATCAGCTTCACTCCCATGATGATGTCAGAGTGACAGAGCAAGGACCCAAAGATCCCCGTTGCTCAGTGTGGCTCCCCCAATGATGTGTGAGGGTGGAGTGCAATCCCCAATGCTCCCACTGTTGTCCAGGGATCAACTTGGCTCCTGCTCAGGCATTCCTAAAGCTGTCCAGATTTCAGCCCTGTTTCCACTGGGGTGTAGTATTGGGTGGGTTGTGGTCACCAAGGCTCCAGACACTGCCTGGGCTCCCATGCCAGTGGGGGGTTGCGAGCACAGTCACTGAGGCCACTGAAGCTGCCTGAGGTTCAGTTTAGCTCTCTTGATAGTGTGGGGTGGGGCAGGGAGTGACACCTAAGGCCCCTGAGGTTGTCTGGGGCTCCACCTGGCTCCCAAACTGGTGAGGCAGAGGCCAGGCTGGCTCACTGCTGTTTCCAAAGCTCTCCGAGGTTCAGCTTAGCTCCAATGGGGCAGAGAGGCAGAAAGTGACCCCCTAGGCTCCTGAAGCTGTCCAAGGCTCTGCCTGGCTCCCAAACTTGCAGGGAAGGGGCAGCAGTGACTCACCAGCACTCTTAAATCTGGCGCTCCCAAAGTTGTCCAAGGCCCAGCTCAGCTTCAACGGGGTAGGGTAAGGGGGAGGAGGGGCAAGGAGTGTTTCCCAGGCCCCTGAAGCTGTCCAGGTCTCTGCCCAACTCCCAAGCTGTGGGGGTGGGGCGACAGCCAGCCCACTGGCACTCCCAAAGCTGTCCAATGTTAAGCTCAGCTCTGGGGTTGGAGGAAGGGTAGGGAGTGGCCCCCAGCCCCTACATCTGTCTGGGGCTTTGCTTGGCTCCCAAGGTAGTGGGCGATGGGTGGCAGTGGCTCACTGGCATTCCTGAAGTTGTCTGAGCTTCATCTCAGCTCCAATGGAGGTGGAGGGGCGGACCATGAACTCCAGTTCTTTGCTAAACTTGTCATTCACGTTTTGTCAAGCTCAGGTAACTTTTTATTGGTGTCTTCTGTAAGCTCACTGATCATTTCATTTATGGAGACCATTACTTTCTCTTCATATCACTGAGCTCACTGAGCACCATATTGAATTTTTTTGTTCTTCTCTTTTATCATTTCATATAATTCAACTGTTTGATTTTTTTATTTCCCCTCCATGAATGTCCTGTGGTTTTGATTTGGAGCCATTGAGAGTTTTTGGAAGCTTTGTTGCTTTGTTTTCTCATGTTTCTATTTTGTGTGCATATGTGTTGAAGATTGCAGGTCTGTTACAGTGGACAGGTTATTGCTAGTGTGGCAAACTCTTCAGTTGGTATCTGCTTTTCAGTGATGCACTCTGGGTTTGGCTAGCTATAGCTCTTTGCCTCCACCCAAGATCCAACCACTTCCATTAGTGTGGAGAGAGGATGGTACAGAGCAACTGGCTTAGCACCCAGTTCTCTGGGACTGATTCACAGCATTATTGGTGACACAAATGCAAACCAGATATTGACATAAAGACAAATTAATAGCAATAACTATGTCATGTTGGCAATAGCAATGAATTCAGCAACAATAACAGAGTCAAAATCAAACTGGATATTGACATACCATGAGAAACAATAAAAGCTACCATCTTACCAGCCTTAACAAGAGATCTGTAATTATAACATAGAAAGACAAATGAAATGCTGATATACCACTATCTACTAAATGCACCAACATCACCATCATTAATAATAGAAAGGAATTCAACAATACAGTGGTAGCATAGAAACCACTAAATATATAAAGATTAATAAAGTTTAATAGTAATACTAGATGTTGGGGTGTGGAATGAGAAAATAAAAGAAGTAAAATTTGAAAAATTAAGAAAAGGAATATAAGGAGGAGGAAAAAGTGACATAAAGGATCCTACTAAGAAGTAAAAGAGCTGGGTGTGGTGGCACATTCCTGTAATCCCAGGACTCTGGCAGACTGGGACAAGTTGGAGACCAGCCTGGGCTACAAAATGAGCTCAAGGCCAGCCTGAACTGCATAGTGAGATCCTCTCGCAAAAAGACAAAAACAGAAAAAAAGAAGAAGTAAAAGAAAATTAATAGAATTAGATAAAAGTAACAGAAAAGAACAAACAAAAAAAGAAGAAAAAACAAAGAGCAGAATAAAGAAAATAAGGAGAAAATAGAAAGGAGCCACCCTCCTCCCAAAAAGCCAGCAAGGAGAAAGAGAAATAGATCCAAAATTATCCTTCCACATTTTTACATAAGTGTCTGCAATATTGGAATCCACCAGGTATGGAGAGGGATAGCGAGTCACTGTTCAGACCTATTTTGTTTCCACACTCATGATTTTGTGTGTGAATGTTGAATCCCGCCTTGCCTTTCTTGTTAGGTGTAGTCCCACTCCCTCAGAGCTGGGGTGAGTTTTTCAGCCTGCTTTATCCTTTTCTCTTTATTGTACTCCCTTTCTCCAGCTTCTATGTGGTTTGTACTTTTTCTGTCGGCTCCCTTCTGATTATCAGAGATTGCCTTCTTTTTTTCTTTACCATTATTGTGTTCCAGGTTCTTGGTTTCAGATCTTGGTGAAGTTGTACTCTGCTGCTGGGTTTTATTCCACCACTTTATATCTATTAGCCTTATGCATGCCTATAAAAGTACCTTTATATGTAGCCAAGTGTGTGTATGCTTAATTGTATCTTCACTTTGAATGGGGAACATGCTTAAATTTTTGTTTACTGATGGATTGGGATATTTTAAAAAAGTTTGGAGACTACTATGGATAAAGATAGCATCATGTCTCAAAGTGAGGGAGAGCCAGACCCAGCATTCTTGATGTGCTCTAGTGAATGGTCATGGCTTTTAGACTGGATGCTTCTTCTTGTTTAATAAACTGTTCCTAGACAAACAAATATTGTTAAGTTTAATCTGGGGGAAAGTTGAAACAACTTTGCACCAAACTGAGGTAGGATTTACAGGCTTGTTGTACAGGACCTATAGAAATTTTATTTGTGTGAATTTACTGGAAGGGAAAAAGGCTTGAGTAACTTTGTGTCTTGAAGCTACAGTTTTTCTTAAAAGTACAATGTTAAAATCTTGATTTCCTTGTCTCCTTTCAACCTAGCTTTTATTTTATCCTATCTCAAGATGGCCGCAAGCTGTTCTATTTCCTGGTATGCTAGGGATGATAACACCAAAAGGTCTGCTGATGAGCTAAAAGGCTAAAAAACTGTTTCTTTTAGTTAGTCTGTGAAAACCAATATAGTCATTCACTGTAAGCTCTCAATATTCCACAAACTCCACATGTTTCTGGCTTCAGAGAAATGACTTTTATTTCTTTCTCTGCAACACTGAGGGTGGAACCCTGGCCTCTTACATGTTAAGTAAGTGCTCTACATCAAGTAAAAAGAATTAAGATGTGTTGTGTTATATACGTGTACCTAATCCCCACAATTAATGTAAGCATTCTGTACTGCAAACATGTACTAATAAAAATTTTAAAAGTAGAAGGTAGAGGAAAAAAGCAAGAAACACCTATCTTGTGCTGGGCTCCCAGAGGCTTCTTCTTGCTTGAAGTGCAGCTGTGAGGGCTTCATCCAGGGAGGTGCAGTGCTCAGAACCTGGCCCCTGCCCTGTCCGCTGGCAGTAGGGCGAGAGAGCACAGTCTAATGAGGAGGCCAAGGTGGAAGAGGCCCTTTGTGAGCACCCATGCAAACATTTTTATTTTATCCATTGAAGCCAAATCTGCAACAATGTCTTTTATACATTTTCTGGGTTCTTTTCCAGACCTGAAAGACCTTGCCTCACAAGCCAATGAACAAAGTGCATATGACATGTGGAATGTCCTCTTGTCCTGCATCTTCCTGCAATGCTTTATCCATCCATGAAGAGGAAGACAGATGTGGACAGAAATGCCCCTGTGGGGCTGTGAAGACTAAACCATGATCATACACAGTGGAAGACCTAAAGTATCCCTAGCGAGAAAGCCAAGATTATAGACAGCTAAGTTAGATGGAAATCAATACGCACTCAAGAGAGGCACTGAGTTCTGAAATTAATCAGTGCAGAAAAGGTAGATGCATCAAAATTGTGGCTGGAGACAACTGTGAAGATGGCCAGCCTCAAGATGGAGATGCAATAGCTAGGCCAAAAAACCTATCTAGAGATAAACAGTGACTTGAGATTAAACTGTAAATAATACCACCTGGCCCGGCGAGGCCAGATGCATAGGTGAGTGACCAGAGCATCTGCATTTATACTCACATCCCTTTCCAGGAATGCCTTTGTTCTTTCCATATGCCATTGCTATGTGACTTTTTCCCACATTAGGTCAATATTAGTTAAGTGGCTATGCTTGTAATTCTATAGGTTGGTTGTAATTTGACCCATGTGGTATGCACAATGTGATTTTGCTGTATAAAATAATCTTGACCAAGAGCCTCAGTGGTTTCCCACTTGGAATCCTCCTGGAGATCTGGGAGCTATTCTTCTTATTTCCAATAAAACTCTCCTAATTTTCTCCTTCAGTTTGTGACTTCATTCCTCAATGCTGTAAGGCCATAAACTCAGCACATCTGACAGGTTGGGAATTATTTTCTCTGTATCATCAGGACTTGGACATCCCTTCTTCTATACTGTAAACAATAGACTGCTTAATCTACTATAACCTGAAATTAGATGAGCACTTGTGTAATTGTTTGTGAAAGTGCCTGTTTTTCTTCCTCATCCCAAGGTCTGCAATTGAGATGTATGTGAATACTGGACACTGGTACTGTTCAGTGCTAAACCCAAATCTGATATCCTAAGAGTGGACACTGACCTTAAACGTGTGACTTTTCACAAAAAACAGCCCCTCTTGGAGCAGCCTGAACCCCATACAAACCCCAGTAGGCCTCGCTGATGTAGCCGTGCCTGGTGTCTTCCACATGTGCACTGTCAGTCTCTGCGTCCATGGAAGAGGGGATTTGAGCATGTGTGTGAACACCTGACTCTGTGGGTAGAGGAAAAAAGACAGGAAAGGAAAGAGCCAAGGCTAAAGGCTGACAGCCTGGCACTTGCCTCCTTTTTCTCCTGTGGCAATTACCACCTTCCTGGAGAGATTCCAACATCTCCATATCAAAAGGGAAAAGTGTCTTAATGTTATAGGCAGCTGAGTTAGATAGAAATATTATAGGCAGTCAGACAGGGCCAGGCCCTCAAAGGAGCCAACATGAAAGACAAGAAAAGGAGTGAATAAAAACTAGGAGGTATGATAGACATTGTGAAACAAAAGGAAAACACTCAAGGGAAAAGGGCAACTGGGATATGAGAAAAGAGAAGGGAAAGAAGGAGAAATGTGGTATGTATGTATATACAGGATAGCTAACATAGTTGTTCTACTGTCTTCTATTTCTTTGCTGAAAGAAACTGTTAATGAGTCCTTGATTAATCAATATTGCATGTCTCTGTTTTCCTGAGAAACCACTTTAAAGATATCAATATGTAATACAACAAGCATTGTTAATTTCCTACCACTTTGTTTGTAACTCTGTATTGTTTGTATAGTTCTTTTGCTATTTTGTAAATTGTTGTGTGTTTGGTAATATTTTCCTTCGTTTATTTTTAAAATAAAAAAAAAAGAAAGACAAAATAAGATATGTGTGGGCCAGACCTCAAGACAAAAGGAGTAAACAAATGCACATACCTCCCTAGGTATGAACATCAGGGACTGATATTCTAAATAAGTAGCAACCACCTTCAAAAAGCCAGAAAGAGTCACTAGCACAATCCCGTACAGGTAAAGCCCCTATTCTGTATTCATGCCCACTTGCTACATGACTCGCTTCCCCATTTGATCCCAGTTTACTCAATTTTACCCAAACAATTACACTTATAATCTTATTGGCTAACCACAGTTTTGTCCCACCTCATGCCCACCTTGTAATTTCCCATTTTCCCCCTACCTTGGACCTGCCTCACCTCGGGGTTTTGCTCTGTAAAGGCCCTGGGAAGGGCAAGGTCCTTGGCAACCTACTCAGGCCCCCTCTGTCCCTCTCTTGAACAGAAGCTTTCTTTCCCTCAATAAATATATTCTGCTCTTAACCTCTGTTGTTCCTAAATTTCATTCTTTGATTGTAGAGAACACAAACTCATCCCAGATATCGTTCAGATTGGGATGTTTATTTTCCTGTATCATTAATAGCTGCAGACAGAGTAAAGCAAGGCAGGGGAGAATTTAGCCTATAGAGGCCCAAGGAGACCCTCTCCGACCTCCTGGTGGCACATCTCAGGGAAGCACCACTTCCCCATAACAGGCCACTGACAAATGTGAATCCTAATTGAACCCAATCTTGTATAAAGGACTTTGGAAAAATAAAAGAGGGCTCATGAGCTACTTTCTGTCCGGTCACAGCATACCTAGGAGGTAGGCATTTCTGAGCTGGCCTGTCCTTTACCTTAACTCCCCACTGCTTAGGCATTTTGCTGTTTGGAAAAATAACCAGAAGCACATATCCCAAGTTATTCGTAGGAACAAATAAGGAAAAAAAAAAAAATGGGAGAGAAAAGCCTCTGGAATAAACAATATAGTCTGGATCATTAAATTAATTGACGAAAAAGACCAGTATTTCCTAACCCTAACAGACATTAGTTGGAATATTCAAAGCTAGGCCTGGAATTGTGCTGGAGGAGGGGAGGTGAGCACTTCCCTAGTATGAAGGAGTTCCTGCTTTCCATTCCAGTACCTCAGATACAACAGCAACAAAAAGTTGGGAGCAGGGGCACAATCCTGCAATCCTGAGGCAGGAGGACTAGAAAGCTGTAGCTGAACACGTAAGAAGTTCATAGCCAGCCTGAACTACATAGCAACACCCTGTCTGAAAAGTAAAACAAGAGACTATTTAGAACTGATTTTGATGAAAAGAAAAAGGTCAGGACAAAAAGATGTTGCTGTGCAGAATATAGTAACCACCCATTTGCAACAAAAAGTATGAAAACCCTTAACACCCAAACTCAGATTAAAACCATCCTGCTCTCTGTAGGCAGTCACAAGGTAGCAACACCAGCAAAAAGAAACCTTTTGATCTAAGACCCTTTCTTTCCTATCGATTAGTTCAGACCCATCTTCTCTAAAAGATATGAGTTATGGCTTATATCCAGATCATAGCTGGGGCTTTTCAGTGGTGGCTAGATATAGAATTTGTGCTGCTGGGATCAAGGATGTAATGCTGGGATTGAGTCACCATGCAATGCTAAGGTTAAGGGTATGACTGCTGGGTAAAATATAAGGGACAGAAAGCTGCTGTGGTTGTTGCTTACATCTGGTCATTTTACCTCACTTTCTTGCTTCCTTCTGCCTGCCTTGCTTTGCCATGGACTGTTTCTCCTCTGTGATGCCCCTCTGCCATGCCACTGTGCCTCAGACCAAGCCAATTATAGACTGAAACCTCCACAAACTGTGAGCTGAAATAAACCTTCCCTCCTTTAACTTTGGGTATCAGGTATTTTGTCTCAGCAAGGAGTAAAGTAACTAATACAATATGCATAAATCTTATGACTTTCTTATCTTAACGGTCTTCTGTACACCAGAGGTAGTGGTCTTTGCAAAGCTGAAATTGTAAACATAATTTTAAACACAATACAGGTGCTCCTGGAAGATCTACAAGGTGCTAAATGATCAAGCAAAATACATTCCTCCAATAATCACATTTACTACCTAGACTTTTCCCCATGTCCCTATCGATGATAAAAACCCCAGTCTCACACTGACAATTAGATTCATCTCTTGGAAACTTGCCCCGTGTTGCCCTTGACAGTGCACCCTGATCTAAATTAACTCCTGTTTCTACATTCCTTGTCTACTGATAAAATTCTTTTTACCACCGGTGTCACCAGCCCTCTGTACAATATATTGGCAAGCAGCAGAACCTCACTGTTGGGAGGACATGCCTTGGGGAGAGGAAACTTCCACTGCATTGCTCAGCTCCATAAGTCCACTTTAACTCATAAGCCTGTATAATGCAATTATTTTTAAAATCTATGTAGTAAACTAGTTGACTAGTATTTTCAGCCTTTTCCATTATTGGCTGTCAAAATCTAAGTTGAATGCAATTTTCAAATGGAAGGCTCAAAGAAAAATAGGGCAGAATTCTCTAGACAGTTAACTTAAAAGTTAATTAGTTTATAAGAAAAATAGTTATTGAAGTTTCAGTGCCTAAATGTATCCAGGCAATAATGCTTTTTGATTCTATCACCAGGAAGGTAGGTCCCAATGCCTCAGGAATCAGAAGAACTTCCTTTGTCCTTTTGTGCCTTTGATGAAAGAATAGATAGTGGGAAACAGGGAGGTAGATCTTTTGCAAATAGAATGGAGACCAAGAGAGGGAAGGAAGAGGGTGGACTTAAAATATTTAACATGTGTTATTACATGTACCTCCTCACAATGGATGTAATCATTATGTACCACAAACATGCACTAATTAAAATTAAACTAAAGTATTCAGTTACAAACATGCTGCCATGCGGAAGTATAGGAAGAATTTATTGTAAAGTAGGCATAGAGTTACAACTTCAAGTGAGAAGGCAAGCAGCACCACAAAGGCATCTGTATCAAGTGGAAATCTGAATATCTTTTCATGAACATAGGAGTTATTTCTGGGATTCAGAAAACTACAGTAATTATGATGTTTACTGATATTTTTCTTAGATGTTATTTTGGCATTGAAGAATGTCTTCTTGACCTTTTTAGATGATATTATTAGTGTTCTTTCAGAGGCTATAATCGTGTATTATATAACAGAAATTTATAAAAGATATGTTATTAATTTAAGCCAGTTCCAAGCCTAAGGTAGTGTTACTGGGTGGGGGAAGGTCCCATTTGGTTTCTTTATAAGTCCTTGGTGTCTCAAACAAAGAGTTCAACACAGACAAAGGCAGCAAGGTTGTACTTTTTTTTTTTTTTTTTTTGGTTTTTCTCCGGTATCGGGAACCGAACTCACGACCTTGCACTTGCCAGGCAGGCGCTTTTGCCGCTGAGCTAAATCCCCAGCCCCTGTACATTTATTAAAGGGGAAGAGAAGTATACTCTATGGAGAGAGAGAGTAAGCCAGCAAAAAGGCTCCCAATGATTCCAAAGAGACAGCAACATGTGTTCTTTGTGTCCATCCTACCTGGCTTATCTTCACCTTATGCAAGTAGGCACTGGGATATTTCTCCTACCAAAAACTCACTTGACCTCATGCCAGATGTACACTGTCCTACTGAAAATTGTCCTATTGAAAATAAGCCTCTCACCAGATGAAAAGTAGGTATCGGAATCAGTGCCTTTTGATCAGCTGTGCCAACATGTATATGTGCCTGTGTGACTAGTCTTAGAAACAGCACCAGATTCAAACAAAGAATTGAGATAGCAATTTCTGACTGGTTCAGTGTTCAGGATCACATGTCTGACATAATTTTGGCTTCTGTGTTTTGTATATGTCTTCTTTTAAGAAACAGCTCATATAACCTGTTAGCCATAGGTTTTTATGACCTTTGACACATTCCACCCAGTTAGTCGCCTGATTTGCTCAAGTCCTGATCTCCTACCTCAGTAAGAGTCTTTAAAGAACATTTCCTTTTCTGATATCATTTGCTATATGCTATTGCAGTCTAGAATACTCTCGGCCTTGTTCTAGAAATAGAGATCTTGTGTCTTTGGGTCTGAGACCCAATAAATAACTATGATAAAAATACTGTACATTGAAGCTTCTGCTTATTTACTTAATCTAGCATGCAGAACAAACATTTTTGGACTCCTCCTTTGACCCTCAGGTTGGCTAGTATCTAAGTACCTGCTTAACACTTTGTATTGTTCTTTTATCTCTATTTCATTAACTTCTTTTTAAAAATTAATTCATTAATTTATTTTTATTTTTGAAAGAGAATAAAAATAATAAAAAACATTAAAAATGATACAGAATTTCACTGAAAAGATGATAGGAATTCAACACTGGTTGTTATATTGTACATTGTTGTCTTCAAATTAGTTGTTCATGTTATAAGCAATAAGCATGTAAAATTGGTTAAAAAAATTAAAAAGAAAAAATTGAAGCATTAACAGTTCCTTTCAGTAAACCAATAGAAACCAGCAGTACAATTATCCCAGTTATTTTTGTATACACATATATATTTTTCACTTCCTTCTTTCCTTTTTTCTCCTTTCTCTCATCCCAGTTGTTCCTGCCCTTGGGCAGTTTCTTTCCCTTTTAACAATATATGTGCACCCATGTTTATAGCAGCAGTTTGTCATAGCTAAATCTTGGAAACAACCCAAATGCCCATCAACTGAAGAATTGATAAAAAAAGATGTGGTATTTTTGTACAATGAAGTATTACTCAGCTATAAAAAAAGATAAACTTGAGGCTTTTATAGGTAAATGGATGTAACTAGAGAACATACTGATAAGTGAAATAAATCAGACCCCCATGTATAAACATTGTATTGTCTCCCTCGTGTAGAAACCTGAAAGAGTGAATAAAAACTTCTGTTTTTAAAATACTTATGAAAATCATTAGCTTTTCAGAAATGGTGATGTTACCATCTTTACCAGGCTCATGATCCCATAAATGACAAAGAATGAAGTCATGAACCAAATAAAGCATTTAGGAGAATTTTATTGGAAATAAGAAGAGGAAGAACAACTCCTGGGTTCCAAGAGGGGTATGAACTGGGTGGTCATGGATCCCCAATCCAGTGCTAACTACAGATAAATAGAGCACAAGGATTGCTCAGTTGTTTAGTGGCTACCTGTTGCAGGTGGCTCTGTGGATTTAAAATGACCAATTGGAATTCAAGTTTCTAACCCAGTCCTTCAATGTGTAGGCTTTATGAGAAACTGATCTTAGAAACTGATCTTAGAAAAAACTGGCTAATTTGCATTATAATTTCCTTGAAATTCAGGACTTAGTAAGGCATGGCTGCACCTCTCTTTAGGAGGGAGAAGACTGCATTCCATGTTGCTGAGGAAGTTCATTCTTGGTTGAAAGTCTTAGTTCACTGTTTGATTTTAATTCCCATTGATATGGCCCTTTCCCTAGGTAGCTGCCTTACTCATGAGCTAACTAAATAAACTATTTTCTACAGTATCATATGGTGGTCCTAAGGCTCTGCAGAGCTCTAGGAAATCCCAAGGCTTAGGGAACCTCCAGCCAGATGGGAACTCTAAATTGTTCCTGCTTGAGGGAGAAAAAATAATTCCAAAATTTATATGAAACTAAAAGAGGTTTAGACTAGTCAAACCAATCCTGAGCAAAAAGAATAAAGCAGAAGGCATGCAATATAGAATTTCAAATTATACTATAAAGCTATACTAATAAAAACAGCATGGTAATCATACCAAGTAGATATTTAATGAAATAGAACAGAAGATACAGAAATATCCCCACACAACTTTAGCTATCTGATCTTTAACAAAGGGGCTAAAAGCAAATGCTAGAGGAAAGTTAGCCTGTTTAGCAAATGGTGCTGGGAAAACCAGTTATCCACATGCAGGAAAATTAATCTAGACCCACATGTTTCATACTGTAGGGAACTCAAATCAAAATGGATTAAAGACCTAGATATACAAAGAGAAACACTGAATCTGCTGAAAGATAAAAATAGATAAAACACTTTAAGACATAGACATAGGTAAAGACTTTCTGAAGAAAACCCCAGTTACATGAAAAATAATTCCAGGAATCAACAAATGTGTTTATTTCAAATTAAAAACTTTTGTACTCCAAAGAAAATAACCAACAGAGTGAAGAGACAACCTACAAAGTGGGGGAAATTTTTGCTAGCTACTCCTCTGATAGAGAACTAATCTCTAGAATATACAAACAACTCAGAAAAATTATACACCAAAAAACAAGAGACTCAATAAAAAATGGACAATTGAAGTGAATGAACACTTCTCAAAAAAGAAGTACAAATGGCCAAAAAATACATAAACAAATGTGCAGTATTTTTAGCCTTTAGGGAAATACACATCAAAAAACACTGGAATTGTGTCTTACTCCTGTTATAAAGGCTATCATCAAAATATCAAAGCACAAAAAATGTTGGTGAGGATGTGAGGAAAAAAGAAGTCTTCTAAATTGTTGGTGGGAATTTAAACTAGCATAATCACTATGGAAATCAGTATGGAGATTCCTCAAAAAATTAAAACATTACAGCAGTGCAATTTACAATAGCTAAATTATGAAACTAGCCTAAATACCCATGAACAGATGAAGGGATTAAAGGAAATGTTGTATATATACACAATAAAGTATTACTAGCCTTAACAGATATGTTTCAGTCATTTGTAGGAAAAGGAATCAATAGTAAGACTATAATGTTAAGTGCAATACATTAGACATAGAAGCTAAGTATTATATGGTTTTTATTCTATGAGAAACCCAAAATATAAATTTAGAGAGCAAAATAAAGGACAGATGGTAGGAAACAAATGTAGACGTTTGGGGCATGGGGAAGGGTATTTGAGACAGTGGGTAGAGGGATAGGGGGATTAAAAATATCAAAACACAATATGTATGTACAAATTCCCCAAAATGAATGTAATTTTTATATATTCCAAACGTATATTAGTAAAAAAATTTTAAGTAGAAAAACAAGCCCATTTTATACCAGAACATATGAGCATCCACAAGGACTCAAGGCTCAATCACAGGAGAGCTGTGGCTTCCACTCCTCTGCAGAGGCCTGAGCAGGGGTGGGCAGGATCACGCTATGCTGTCTCATATCACCCAGTGTTTGATTGTGCTGTCTACCTGCAAGAGTTTTGGGGTAGGATTGGGTCCCACAGGGCAAGGAGCATGCTTCACAAAGAGCATAGTGAACAACATGCTTGACCTTTTTCTTCTTCTTATCTTTTTGAGATGGTCTCTCTATGCAGTTCAGGCTGACCTTGGGCTTACTTTGTAGCCCAGCTGATCTTGAATTTGCATTGATCCTCCTGCCTCTGCCTCCTGAGTGCTGGAATTACAGATGTGTACCTCCATGCCAACATGCTTGAAAGTCATTGCACAGTGGTTTTACAGGCACCTACAGACCCCACACACACACACATACACCCCTATGAAGGAGCTTCAGAGGGTTTGGCCTAGGGCCTTCTATGGACAGGTATCTATCCCTGGGAAGATGTGTTCAGGACACCTTTCACTTGCCTGCGCAAATTTTTACAATCCCTTAATCTCTCCTTGCATTTTCACGTGAAATAGTAACAAGTCCTGCACTCTCCTTGACTTTGCTTTTCTGAAATGCCAACAATAACACTAGGGAAGCAATGGGGACATATGTACATATTGGTATTTTCATCCTTCTCCCACCCATTCTACACCCATTTGCTCTTTTCTTCTTCCTCATGAACTTTTACTTCTCTGGTCTCTTCTGAGTCTCTGACAAGAGAACTTCTGTAAACCAGACTCCTACAGGAGCAGACCAAAGCTGTTCCTGTCCAGGGCAACCCAGTATGAGAAATGCCTGTGGTGGAGGTTGGGGTGCCTAGGCCAGAGCCAGGCTTCATGGTCTCCCTCAGCAGGGTGGGACTTGGACCTCCTGACTCCTAGTGCAGGTCCTGGCCTGATGCTCAAGGCTGCTCAACATGATTTGGGGCTAAGAAAGTGGGATTTATACACACAGGCTTTGAACAAAAAGCTCCTTCCTGACAATCATTTCCTTGTCCACTCTTGTTTAAAACAAATCTTGAATATAAGTAAAAACAAACTAATTCAGTAAAAAAGTTAACTCATAAAGACAAATAGTGAAGTGCTCATGTATACACCACCAAAGTTCAAAGCTATTTTAAAAATTAACATAAGTTGTGTGAGGATTAAAAATAGCTTAACAGTAGGTCACAGATTTAATAGGCATAAGTTTACTGGGGGGAAAATCAGAGAATTAGGATGCAATTCCACTTGTTAAATCATGGTTAAATCATAACTATAGGTTGGTGACAGATGTAAGATTTAATAAAAACCAGCCAAAATAGGCTGGGTGTCCAGCTCTATGGTACAGTGCACACTTAGCATGTGGGAGGCCCAGGGTTCAATTTTCAGTAGCCCCAAAAAGAAATCAACAAAAGTTTATAGATAATATGGAATTATAATGAAGACTATTATATAATAAGTTATTACTTTTAAGTCTGTAAAAAAAAATAGACCCCAATTTAACAGTGTCTATACTTATAATTTTTTGGGGGGGTGGTTTCTGGTACCAGGAATTGAACTCACGATCTTGCTCTTGCCAGGCAGGCACTGTGCCGCTGAGCTAAATCCCCAGGCCCATAATTTTTTTATTCTACAATTACGCAAAAATCTACTAATGTGTATTCTGTTGAAACTATACTTCAAAGCTGAGCACCTGTAATCTCAACTACTCAGGAAATCAACCTGGGAAACTTAGCCTAGATAGAAAATGACTCTTCTTGACTAGAAGGATTCAGAAATAGCCTCTGGATGTATTTCTAAAGTTTGTTGTCTGAAAAAAACATTCTAGCACTTGCAGCTTTACATCAAACAGGCAGAAGTTTTGGGGAATGACTTTTCTATGAAATTCAATAGACTCCAGCTTTTCTTCTTTTTTCTTTCCTCCTTCCTTCCCTTCCTTTCTTTTCTTTTTGGCCATGCTGGGTGTCAAACCCAGAGCCTGGTGCATGCAAGACAAATATTCTACCCCTAACCATAGAATTCAACTTTGAATGTTTAAAATTAACTTCAATAAGCTTTACATACATAGGCTCTTTGCTATGAGAAAAGAAGATGAAGGGCCTTGTTTGGCAGAGTTCAGCTGTTTTCATAGTGTTGGGAAAACAGATGGCTGGATCATCAGCAGGTGAGCACTGTCAAGCTAAGTGGGGTGCTAAGTGTGGAAAGATTTGTGGCATTTCCACCAGGGATATTATTGATGTGCACTCAAATGTCACAGATATGCCTACATCTGTCCATCATAAATTTTATGGATATAAATTGTATACAGACACTCCTTATGCTAGTGGTTCACATCCTAATAAACTCACTATAAGTTGAAAATAGTGTGAGAAAAAATGAAAGTTATATACCTAACCTACAGACCATAACTTAGCAAAATGGTGCACTCTAGAGTGTCTATTGTTTCCCTCATGAATGCACAGCTGACTGGGAGCTGCTGCTGGTTGCTGCTGCCCAGCATAGGCTAAGAGGATCATGCTGGGAAAAGATTCAAATTCTAAATTCAAAGTAGAGTTTCTTTTTTATTTCAATACTGAGGACTGAACCCAGGTCTTGCTAATTTTCTGTGAAACGAGAATGGAAGAAAAGCTTCCAAGTGCTTTTTAAAAAGGCAGTATCACCCTGATAGCAAAACTGGGTAAGGACTCAGCAACAACAGCAAACTACAGGCCAATAGCGGTTCATTATCCTTCAGTGCACTTTGCCTATTGCTCTTGAAATGGCTACTACTATATGGGAATTTCCTTTCACCAGAAATGAATGTACCACCCTACAGAGGAGGTTTGCATTTGTTTCTGCTACGAGATAGGTCGCTAAACAGTCCCAGACCACTTGAAACCACACTCACAGTTTGAGGTTGCCCAGAGGAAACCCAGTGTGTCCCACCGCAAGTACAAGTCTACCTCTTACTCTGTCTTCTTTTATACATAGGGCCAGTGCAGACTTCTCTTTGACCCACAAATAGAGGGCAAAGAGTGTGTCTTACTCTGTTACCCTGAAGGTGGAGCCCGCTTGGTTCCTAATATCTTGTTGGCAGGTTCTTCATACAACTCATGAGAAGACTAATTGCCTGGAAAACAGAGTGTCCTGGTATCAAGATGATCGGAGGGTAACAATGGTTAATACATTGGATACAATTATCTTTAAATTAGTTACTCAGAGTATAAGATATAAACATTTAATTGTCCAAACAATGTTAGTACAAAACGTTTTTTAATGAACTAGTAGAAATTAGAAGTATAACTATTTTAACTATCTTTTATGTACATATATTTTTTTCTTATTACTTTCCCATTCCTTCTTTTCTCTTTCCTTTTGAGGTTTCTTTCCATTTTACAGTGTCTATTATATATTTTGGATCTTATTTACTCTTTCAGTTTCTCACACCAAGAAGACAAAAAGATGTTCACACATGGGCATTTGTTTTATTTCACTTATGAGTATGGTCTCAAGTTGCACCCATTCACCTACAAAAGTCTCCAGTTTATCCTTCTTTATGCCTGAATAATACTCCATTATATAAAAAGATCACATCTTATTGTCTGCACTGTTCTTTTGCTATTTTGTAAAAGGTTGTCTGTCTGTTAATGTTTTCCTCCTTTTATTTTTAAAATTAAAAAGAAAAAGACCACATCTTTTTTTTTTTCATTCCTCAATTGATGGGCATTTGGGATGTTTCCAAGATCTAGTTATATCAAATTGTGGTGCTATAAACATGCATGAACATATATCACTGTGGTACAATGTTTTTAATATTTCTGGGAACATACCCAGAAGGGGAATAGATGAGTCAAATGGGACCTCTCATCCTAGTCTTTTGAGGAATCTCCACACTGATTTACACAGTGGTTGCACCAGTTTGCACTCCCACTAAGTGTGGAGTGTTCCTTTTTTCCCCACAGCCCTTCCAGAATTTGTCATTGGTTTATTTCTTGATAGTAGCCATTCTTTTTAGGATGAGATGAAATCTCAGTGCTGTTTTTTATTTGTATGCATCAGATGACCAACAGTGTTGAACATTTTTTCATATATTTATTTGCCTTTTCTATTTCTTCATCTGAGAAGTGTGTATTCATCTCAGATGCCCATTTTTGAATCTTTTGGTCTTAAATTTGGGAGTTCTTACTTTTTGGAAATCTTTACATGTTATTGATAGTAATCCTTTGTCTAAGGAACAGCTGGCAAGCATTTTTTCCCACATTGTGGGTTGCCTTTCACTCTGTTTGTGGTTTTTCTTGTGTGCAAAGCTTTTTAGTAAGATGAGATCCCACTTGTTGATTCTTTGTGAAAGTTCCTGTGCAAGAAGGGCTTTATTCATAAAGTCTGCCTACGCCAGTGTCTTCAAGAGTTTTACCTATTGTATTCTCCAGCAGATTTAATGTGTCTGTTTTAACATTTAGTTCTATGATCCATCTCAAATTTAGTTCAGTGCATGGTGCAAGATATTAGCATTTTAATCTTTGGCATATGGAAAGCCAGTTTTTCCAGCACTATTTATTAAAAAGGCTACCTTTCTTACATTGAATGTGTTTGGCACCTTTGTCAAAGATAAGGTCGTTGAGTATGTCTGGAGTTGTTTCTGCATCTTCTAATCTGTTCCATTGATCTTTGTGTCAGTTTTTTTTTGCCAGTACCATGCTGTTTTTCACCACAGTAGCTTTACAGTATAATTTCATGTCAGGGATTGGGATGTCCTCTGCTTTGTCTTTATTGCCCAGAATTAACTTTGCTATTCTAGATCTTTTCTGGATCCAAATGAATTTTAGGGTTGTTTTCTCTAATTCTGTGAGATATACTGTTGGAAGTCTGATTGGAATTGCATTAAATTTGTATAACAGTTTTAAAAGTATAGCCATTTTCATGATATTGGTTCTTCCTGCCCAAGAGTAAGGGATATCTTTACATTTTCTGATATCCTCTTCAATCTCCTTTTTCAGAGTACTATAGCTTTCTTTTTTTATTTTAAAGAGAAGAAAAATAAATAATAAAAACAAAGGTATATACAGTTTCAAAACAAGATTGTAGGAGAGTAACAGTGTTCAGTACATTGTGTATTTTATATTCAAAGTAGGTGCTCAGAATACAAGATATAGGCATGAAAAGCTGATCAAGCAATATAGTTAATACCTATGCTTTCAATGAGTTCATAGCAATTAGTAGTATATCTATTTTAACTGTCTTGTGTGTGTACACGTATACATATTTTTTTTGCTTTTCCCTTCCTTCTTTTCTTCTTTCTTTCACTCCCATTTCTCCTTCCTTTTGAGCATTTTCTTCCCATTTCACAATATCTATTGTACATTTTGGGACTTATTTTTATTCTTTCAGATTCTTACACTAGGGAGACAGTATGATGTTTACACATGTGAGACTGATTTACTTCACTTATAAGTATGGATTCAAGTTGCATTCATTTCTCTATAAATGTCTCGAGTTTATTCTTCTCTATAGCTGAGTAGTATTTATATCCATTATATAAAAATACCACATATTTTTTATCCATTCCTTAGTTGATGGGCATTTGGGTTGTTTCCAAGGCTTTGCTATGACAAATTGTGCTGCTATAAACATGGGTGCATATGTATCACTGTCATATGATGTTTTTAATTCTTCTGGGAAAACACCCAAAAGGGGAATGGTTAGGTTAACCTTTAATCCTAGTTTTTTGAGGAATCTCCAGACTGATTTCCAAAGTCCTTGCACCAATTTACATTGCCACCAACAGTAGAGGAGAGTTTCTTTTTCCCAAAAATCCCTCCAGCATTTGTTATTGTTGATTTCTTGATGATAGCCTTTCTTACTTGGGTGAGATGAAATCTCAGTGTTGTTTTAATTTGCATTGCCCAAATGACCAGTGATGTTGAACATTTTTCAAGTATTTATTTGCCATTTGTATCTTCATCTGAGAAATGTATATTCATCTCAGATACCCATGTTTGGATTGGATCTTTGAATTTGGGGAGTCTGCTTTTTTCAAATCTTTATATGTTCTACATATAAGTCCTTTGTCTGAGGGACA
The DNA here is from genome assembly GCF_000276665.1 of Chinchilla lanigera. Classification (NCBI taxonomy): domain Eukaryota; kingdom Metazoa; phylum Chordata; class Mammalia; order Rodentia; family Chinchillidae; genus Chinchilla; species Chinchilla lanigera. Next base: position 190,946 of record NW_004955459.1, read on the forward strand.
GTTAGCTAAAATGTTTCCCCATTCTGTGTGTTGTCTCTTCACTCTATTGGTGATTTCTTTTTTTGCTTTTTTTTTTTTTTCCTGTACCAGGAATCAAACTCATGACCTCACGCTTGCCAGGCAGGTGCTGTGCCACTGAACTAAATCCCCAGCCCCCTATTGGTGATTTCTTTTGAGGTACAAAAGCTTTTTAATAGGATGGTGTTGATTCTTTGAAGTGTTTCCCATGCAGTTTGGGTTTTGTTCATGAAGTCTTTACCTGCCCCTATGTCTTCAAGATTTTTACCTACTTTATCCTCTGGTAGATTTAATGTTTCTGTTTTAATATTTAAAACTTTGATACATTTGACTTTCGTTTAGTGCATGGTGATGGATATGAGTCAAGTTTTAGTCTTCAGCAGATAGAGAGCCAGTTTTGGCAGCACCATTCATTAAAGAGGCTATCTTTCTTCCAGTGAGCATGCTTGGATGCTTTGTCAAAGATAAGGTGGCTGCGTATGTTTGTAGTTGTTTCTGCATCTTCTAAACTGTTCTACTGGTCTCAGGTCTATTTTTCTCCAGTACCATGCTGATTTTATCACAGCGGCTTTGTAGTATAATTTCAAGTCAGGGATTCTGATGCTTCCTGACTTGTCTTTGTTGCCCAGGATTGCCTTTGCTATTCTAGGTCTCTTCAGTTCCAGATGAATTTTAAGAATGTTCTCTCTTGCTCTTTGAGGTATGTTAATGGTATTTTGATTAGGACTACATTAAATCTGTATAGTAATTTTGTGAGTGTGGCTGTTTTCACTATGTTTATTCATCCTATCCATGAGTAAGGGATATCTTTCTATTTTCAAACATCCTATTCAATCTCCTTTTATAGTACTGTAATTTTCAATGTATCTTATTTCATTTTTTTGGAATGTTATTGTGAAACATGTAGTTCTCCTAATTTCTCTCCCACTAAGTTTATTGTTTGTGTACAGGAACGCTATTGATTTTTGAGTATTGACTTTGTATCCAGCCACAGAACTGAAGTTTGTTATTAACTCTAGGACTCTTGTGGTGGAGTTTTTGTTATCTTCTATGTAGAGTATCTTGTGATCTGTGAATAGCAATAATTTAATTTCTTTCTTTCCTATCCTTATTCTTTTTATTTTTCTCTCTTAACTGTTCTAGCTAATGTTTTCAGAACTATGTTGAAAAGGAGTGATGATAGTGGACATCCTTGTCTTGTTCCTGATTTTAGAGTGAAAGCTTTCAGTTTTTGTCTATTTAGTATGATATTGGCCACTGGTTTGTCACAGATGGTTTTTATAAGACTCAGATAAAGACTATTTTTTCCAATTTTCTGTAGGATTTTTATTATGAATGCATTTTGGAGGTTATCAAAAACTTTTTCTACATCTATAAAGATCATCATGTGATTTTTGTCTCTGGCTGTGTTGACATAGAGTATTACATTTATTTATTTGCTCATGTTGAACCATTCCTGCATTCCTGGGATAAATCCCACCTGGTCATGGTGTAAAATCTTGATGATTTGTTGAATGCTTTTTGATAGTATCCTATTGAGGATTTTTACAGCCATGTTCACTAGGGAATGGGCCTGTCGTTCTCTTTTTTGGTTGTGTCTCTGGATTTGGTATTAGGATAATACTTGCCTACAGGATTGAGTTAGGGAGTATTGCTTCCCTTTCAATCTCACTAAAGAGTTTGAAGAGTATTGGCATTAGATCTCTTAATTTCTTGTAGAATTCAGCAGTGACTCCATCAGGACCTAGGCTTTTTTTGTTGTTGTTGCTAAGTTTTAAAATCATTTTCAATCTCATTAACTGATATTGGGTTATTGAGAATTTTTTATATTCTTGATTCCTCTTTGATAATTCATATGTATCTAGGAATCTGTCCATTTCTTCTGTGCTTACCAACCTATGAAAGTAAAAACTTTTGAAGTAGGTATTGATGATCTTCTGAATTATTATATGCAATTTCACCCTTGTCATTTCTCAAGACATGAATCTTTTTTCTTTTTCTTTTTGATAAGGTTAACTAAGGGTTTATCAATTTTATTTATTTTTTAAAAGAACCAACTCTTTCATTCATTAATTCTTTGTATTATTCTCTTGGTTTCCATTGTGTTAATTTCTGCTCTGTTCTCTATAATTTCTTCCCTTCTATGGGCTTTGGGTTTGTCTTGTTCTTCTTCTTCTAGAAGCTTGAGCTGTAACACTAGATTGTTTATTTGTGCTCATTCAGTTTCCTGATGTGAGTATTCACTGCTAGAAATTTCCCTCTTAGGACTGCTTTCATTGCATCCCATAAATTCCAGTATGTCATATCTGTATTTTCATTTAATTGTAGATATTGTTTAATATCCTCCTTTATTTCATCTGTGACCCATTGGTTGTTTAGGAGAGTATTATATAATCTCCATGTCTTTATATAGTTCTTGTGGTTTCTTTTGCCATTAATTTCTATTTTCGTTGCACTGTGGTTAGATAATATGCATGGGATAATTTCAACTCCTTTGCATTTACTTAAGCATGTTCTCTGGGCTAGTATATGGTCTATTTTAGAGAATGTCCTATGTGCAGCTAATGAGAATGTGTATTCTGATGATGTTGTGTGGAACAGTCAGAAAACATCTATGAAATCCATTTACTCACAGGTTTTGTTCAGTTGTGTTATTTTTTTGCTGATTTTTTTGTCTAGTCGATCTATCTTTTGTGACAATGGGTTATTGAAGAATCCTATTACAATTGTATTATTGCTTATTTGATTTTTCATATCTATTAATAATTGTCTTATACAATTGGGTGCTCCTACTTTTGGTGCATATATATTTATGGTTATTATCTCTTCCTCTTGAAGTTTTCCCTTAACAAGTATATAGTGACCTTTTCTATCCTTTTTGATCATTCTTTGTTTGAAGTTGACATTGTTTGAAGCAAACAAAATATCTACCCATGCTTTTTTCTGTGTTCCTGTTGCTTGGAGAATTGTTTTCCATTCTTTGATTTTCAGTCTATGAAATTTTTTTTTGTGTTGAATGTGTTCCTTGTATACAGCATATTACTGAATCTTGTTTCTTGATTCACTCTGCCAATCTGTTTCTTTTGATTGGTGAATTGAAACCATTTACATGGACGGTTATAACATATCTATTGGTGTATCTTGGTCATGATAGTTTCCTGCTGTTGGTTCCCTACATTTCCCTTCCATTTAATTGTTTGCCCCGCCTGGCTGTATCTTTCTGTTGTTGTTTTTGGAATTGTGGTCATTTTTATCTCTGGGTAGAATATGTTTCAGTACTCTTCGTAGCATTCATTTGATGTTCATAAATCTCTTCAGTTGTTCTATGTCATGGAAATATTTTATTTCTCCATTAATTTTGAAAGACAGTTTTCCAAGGTACATCAATCTGGGTTGGAAGTTGTGTTCTTTCAGAACTTGAAATACTTCACTCCAAACTCTTCTTGACTTGAAAGTTTGTGTTGACAAGTCTGCAGTGATTCTGATGGGCTTTGCTTTATAGGTGATCTGTTTCTTTATCAGCTTTTCATAGTCTGTTCTTGTGCTGAATTTCTGGAATCTTGATTATTTTATGTCTGGGTGTAGTTTTATTTTCATTATGCATGTTTGAAGTTCAATATTCTTCATTTATTTGTATGTCAAATTCTTTATCCATGCTTGGGAAGTTTTCTGCCATTATTTCTGTGAAGAGTTTTTTCTGTCATTTGTGCTGTCTGCAGCTTTCTCATTGACCCCAATCACTCTCGTGCTGTTCTTCTTTGCCTCATCTTGTAGCTATTCAATTAATTTTTTCATGGTCTTTTGCTAATTTTGATATATCTTTCTTTCCATTATCACTAACTGAAATTCTGTCTTCAAGATCTGAAATTCTATCTTCTCCTTCATTCAACGTGTTGCATATACTTTCAGTGGAGGTTTTAATCTCTTGGATTTCTATTTAGATTGGCTTCATGCACTGTACTTCTTCCTATTATGGGTATTTTTGTTTCTATCATTTTTCTAAGCTCATCTATTCTTTTGTCTTCTGTAATATCTTTAATTTTAAGCATCTTTTTTCTTACCTGAGAGATTATTTTCTCCACAGACTTTTCCACTTGCTTTTTCACTTCTGCTGCTGTCATTTCTGGAAGTTCCAGTGTTTCATTTCCAGTTTCATCTATTTCCTTGAGTTTTGCGTTTTTCTGCATCAGCTGGGGGTCTGAGGTTGCATTTTGTTTGTGCATCTTGTCATTTTCTATTTTCTCTTTTTTATTTTGTTTTCTGTGTTGATATTTGGCAGTTTTTATAAAATATAGCTTTATCACTAGTATTGACATTTCCTTACGGAAGTCTGTTCTTCAGGGTTGTCTTTTAGATGTAGGTGGTTTCTTATACCTAGCCCAATACTCTAGCTTCTCAATTTGTAAAGAATGAAAGATTATTATTTGGTTTAGGTCCTAATCCTTTGATACTTGTCTCTTGTGATGTTTGTGACCTCATACCATCACTGTGTCATCTACAGGGGAGAAAAACTGTTTATAACATGTATGACATCCTGGCTAATGTAGTACAGTTAGTAATAACAAGTAGTTTCAAGTACAGTTTAGCTACTGATAACTATTAACCTGTTATGTCCGACCACAGGACCAAACTTTAAAATTATATAGCAAAATCAAATGTATACTGTTTTTCCCCTTAATTGGATAATTTTACACTTCTGTAGGGGGCAGAGATTAAGATGGATGGGTAGGTTATAGGCAAAGGTGATGAGTGAGGTCAAATATAGTAGAGTCAAGACTGGAGATTAAAGGATTATCACCCAAGTTTTGGGAAACTAGAAGATACAAGAAGGGAAGAATGAAATAATATGCACAGGAGAAATTAGAAGGGGCAGAGACAATGTTTACTCATTTGAAAGTTTAAATTCAAGAAGTAGTTGAGGAAACAGAGAAAGAAGGTCAATAGAAGAGAATCAAAAGAAAAGATAAGAAACCTAAACATTGAAAAAAAGGGAGGAAGAAAAAGAGAACAAACTGAAAAGAAGAAAGAAAGAAAAAGGAGATGAGTGAGAGGAGAGAAAAAAACAAAAAGAAAAAACAAATATAAAAATAACTACAGAATACAGAACAAAACAAGATTACAAGATTCCTGTCAACAAGACAGGAAAGGGATATCCAATCAGGCAAACAAGGGAGAATGCAAGTAGTAAAATACCTCTGCTGTTTACAGTTCTGTGACAGTGTCCATATTTAATCCCAGAAATGTGCTGGGTATGCAGCTGATCTTGGCCTCAGGATGTGAGTACTGAGACTGGACTTCTGTTGGTGGAGTTCTCTGGAGTCCAAATGCTGCTTCAGACACTTCCACGCTGCTACTTTCATTAATTACTCTGTCCTCCAAAAGCACGTGTGCACCCATACCTCTGGGTCCTGGTTTTTCTCCTGGGTCTCAGGACTTGGAATTCTCATCAGCTTACTTGACAAATATGTGTGTCCTTACACTGCTCTCACAGACCCTGCTGTCCCTGAGACAATGAGGAAGCACAGAAGGTGGACTTGCACTCCTTTCTATCCCAGAGATACTTATAATTTGTTCTGCTTGTTCCTTAGGTTAATGATTTGTTCTTCTGTCTTGGTTACTTTTCTCTCATTGCTGAGACAAAATACCTGACACCCAAAATTAAGGAAAGAAAGGTTTATTTAGCTTACAGTTTGTGGAAGTTTCACTCCATACTCAGCTGGTTCTAAGGCAGGGTGGCACATGGCAGAGGGCAACAGTTCATGGTGGCAGAAGACAGCAAAGCAGCAAGAACAAAAAGGGAGGAAGAGCAAGTAAACCTCTTTCCCTCTCTTATAGTGTATGCAAACTACTCACCCCAGGGTGGGTGTAACACTGATACCCATAATCCCATCATTGGACTATGGATTAATCGAAAACACCAGCATCCCACCCCATAACTGTATGAGGCTTTGGGGGACATCTAGACACAAACCATGACATCCCCTTTTGTGAGTTTTATGGTTAACTAAGAGGGAAGGGGGTGAGGGATGAATGCATCTAAAGTTTAAATAACTTAGAAAGTGGTGTCTCTCTTGCCATGTCATTTCCCCCTCAAGAACATTTTTTTTTCCCCTTAGGACATATGTAGTCTTTCATATGGTGCTGACTTATATTTTGTGGCTTCAGTTAAAACCATCATTTGTACCTGGTGTGCATTACTTTGTATCCTATCTTTTACCAAAGGAGGTATGGCCCAAATGTCAACAGGACAATTATTATGAGAATGGGGCCAATGAGGCTGGTAACCAAGGAAGTTAACCAGGGTTTCCAATTAAACAATTATTTATATTAGCTTTGTCTTATCCTCTGAAGTGCCAGAGATTCACCCATCATTACAAGTCACCCATCTCCAGACAAGGGGCTTAAGTCTTGAGCAGACTTATAAGCAAATATGAAAAGACAGTTAATATAAATCTTGCTCAGAGCCACTTTGTAGCAGTCTCTATCAACTTTTTCTTTTTGTTTTTGTAATTGCAGCAGTTGAAATGTGGCTAGCATTGTTTGGCTTGGTGTTCCCTGAAGTAAAAGACACAAGCATGCTAATATAATCAGTCCATTGGAGAATCCAAAATGAGTCTGGTGGCAGCAGACTTTACCATGGGTTTGAAGATCTCTTTTTTCTATAGATGCATGTTCCAGGATGGCATCTATCATGATGTTTTATGACCTGTTAATATTCAAATATACCCTTGTCCCCATGTTATTAACTGTACTGGGCCATCCTATTTTATATATTTATTTATATGTCATTTTGCTAGTGAGCCCTGTCTGTCTGCAATACTTATAACTAACTTAGCTGTCTATAATATTTTTCCTCTAAACAGCTATTCCTAACTGCAGTTAGAAAAGACTGGGTATAGTTTTATACATCTTGTGGTTATACTTTTCTGCTGGATGGTTAAGACCAAGTTAAAGTGAGACCTGTATTAATTTAAATTAACTTCTTGTTAGCTATCAAGGTCAGATAAATCTCCTCAGGATTTACCTTGGAATCATGTAGAGTGCCTCTCAGTTCTTTTGTCAGTGTCAGCCCTTTGGATGAATCATGGCCATTGCTTAACCAAGTTGTTTTCTGTGAAACATTGATAGACTTTTCTCTCCTGGTAATTCTCTTTAGGCACACTATATAGCATGGAATCATTTTTTCTCTGTGTTCCCACAATCTCCTTGATGAGAATATCAAGGACTGAACTGAGTTATAGGATGTCACAGCAAATATTCTTTTATGTCCTGAGTCTTCATAGACCTTGGAGGTTTAGGCCAAAATATTGGCTATCCTCTTAGCCAATCTATCTTTCTAATTTTTGGTCACCAAACTTCAGTTGTTGAACATCCAAAAGAGAAAATTAATGACATTACATTGTAGTGGGAGAGGGGCTGGGGATTTAGCTCAGCGGCAAAAGCGCCTGCCTGGCAAGCGCAAGGTCGTGAGTTCGGTTCCCGGTACCGGA
>NW_004955459.1:198553-206720 GCF_000276665.1 Chinchilla lanigera
AAAAAAAAAAAAAAAAAAAAAAAACATTGTAGTGGGAGAGATGAACTTAACTGTTAAGATTTTATCTGAGTATTAAGCACTTTGAAATATAAAGTATAGCCAGAGAACTGTTATTTCTTCCAACCATGGATGTTCTAGTAGATGAATCCCTGTAGAATGTTAACAGGCAACAGTTGTATAGTTTTACATAGAATATTTGAAATCAAAACCATACACAGTATTGTAACATAACAGTCATGATGACTTTTTGTAGCACATTTAAATTTCCATTTTGGAATAACATAGCCTTTTTAGTCAATCATCTCTACCAGTACATAAGAGATATTTACCTGACTTTTTGTTCTTTAATAGGATGTCACTGAAGAAATTGGTAACATTGTCTGGGCTATTCAATATCTAAGCATCTCTAAATGTCAAGGCACAGACATCACATACATATCACATAAGTTTTTGTTAAAAAAATTATTTGGCTGATGACCGCATGTTAGCTTGACATGAACCTCTTGTTACAAATGTCTGGAGCACAAGAGAAAGACAGATGTCTGAATGTGAAAGAAGATTCAGATTTTAGAAGACTGTACATTTGAAGGTATAAATATGTTCAATACACCATGAGATAAGCAATACTGAATTGTCTTTATTTTGTTTCTTAATTTAGTTTTGTACCAATAACATCTTTTAAACAGAGAAACTTACTGTCTTATTTTTTGAAAACTTAACCTTTTGACATTAACCAATGTAAACATTTCACAATAATATATTTTGAACAATATTTATTGGAGTGTCTCCTATAAGGCTATGGAGATTACTGGGGCTTCTCATTAATGAATAAGGACTACAGAAATGTTACCAGACAGCCAATTTCTTATTCATCAGTACGAATCCTGTCCAATAGTTTTTCCTTACCCTAAGCGAATTTTATTTAATTAGCTTAACAAATTTTAATGACTTATGAAAATCTAATCACAATATTTAACATATTAATTTTTGAACTATGAGAGACTCTCATATCATAATATATAAACAACAATATGTATTACATTTATAAAACCAATTTTAACATCATTTCAACCAGCTGGCAACTTTGTTGGAAACATATCTTTAATTTAGATAACATTCATCTATCAGCCAAATCACAAATGTTTCAAAAATCCAAAAATATAAAAGAAGAGTTTGTTGAGCTCAAATAAAACAGCTGTTTACAAATTGAACAGAGAGACAAACAAAAACACACAAGACAATTTACTTATAAAATCAGTGTGCACTCAAATATATTTTTGGCCAAATTGAATTATAATCATTTTTTACAGTTTTTTAAAGTTTGTAATTATAAAAAGGCTAATCAAAACTTTTTGTAGGTCAATTAGCAGAGATCTCTTATAAGAATTTGGAAAATATAAAAATTTTTTATCTATAGTTAACATATATTTAGTATTTTATTTTGTCTTAATAGTACTGGCAACTTTTGCATCCTCTTTTCTTTAATGTAGCTTCCAGCTTAGTTATCTCTATACACTCTGTTATGTACTTAGACCTTTTTATCTGACAGTATTCCTGGGATTTCTGGGGTAGGTGTAGATTCCAGTGTGATAACAAGCATGTCCCACTAACTTTATTGCCACTGGAGGTACATAAGCTGTCAAGAGCCCATGCAGGGAAGACAGGACACTCTGGTTCCTGTTTTTCCCCTTCTAGTAGGAAAGGTTATAGTGAGAATGTGAGCTCCTGGCTGGGGTTTTTCCTGAGTGGTTAAAATGGTTTCCTTAGGAGAGAAAGAAATTTGAGCCCACAGCTTGCAAAGAAGGTCTCATCCCAGGAGGGGGAAGGACAGTCAGGCATAAACACAAAGGAATGGCTAATCGCATGTCACCCAAGCTGAACCTGTCATGGCTCACAAAAAGAATAGGTTGAAATCTAGCCAGTTGCCCCTTGAACATATACTTTTTGACCTAAAATTGGAGCTACTGGCTGAGTAATTACTGACAGACCTGCACTGGTACCCACTAAAAATCTAACAGCTTTTTCCCCAACATTGGTAGTTAATATTGGTGGGGCTGAGAGACAGAGACCCATGATCCCATCATTCTGAAATTTTTCTCTGAATCCATCACAAGCACTTTATTTTTTTTCTAGCAGCTTTGATCATTCTCTTTTAAAATGTCGCTTCTCCTTGCACTAGGCACATTGGTCTGGATCTAGAGGAGTGCAGTGTTTCCCCTGTTTGTCTTTCTCTTCTTTTCCTCTAGCTCCTGACTGAGCCACTTTCTTGTAAGCTGCCAGCATCACCTTTTTTTTTTGACTGCTTGAGTTTTCACTTTGTGTCCTCTCTATTGTGGAACACCTTTTGGGCAATTCCAACCAACTGAGACAGCTTTATTCCTGCAAATCCTTCCAATCTCTATAGCTTGCAGTGTATATCAGGAGCCGACTGAGCAACAAAAGCCATGTGAACAGTGTGGGCATTCTCGGGTGCCTGAGTCAAAGGGATGTACATTCAGTAACCCTCATGAGGTGCTTGAGGAATGTAGTGGGGCTCTCACTTTGTTTAAATTAGTAGAGCAGTGAGCAGCAGTAAGTAACGCTTTCCTCGATACCCAATAATGTTCCTTTAAAGCATTTAATCCCTCTTCAGTGTTATAATCCCAGTCAAGAGAATCCTGGAGCAGAACTCGAGTCACTGCCACTGTCTTCTCTTGTTCAGTTCCCGCTGGCATCTAATCTCACTTGTTCCTTAGCTGTCTGTCAAATTTACTCCCTCTTCTCTGAAGAAAACAGAGGTAGTATTATGTGCTGACAATCATCCCAAGTAGGGTGATGGATCTTAAATACTGACTCCAGCAAGTAATCAAAGCCTGAGGCTATTCTGAAAAGGAGATATTCTGAGTTCTCTAATGATATAAGTCACTAGTGCTGAAAGGGACATACACCAGATTAGACCAAGGGTTTCCTCCTAGTTCAGCTCTGGCAGCCTGCCAGAGGGGCAGGACAGGGACCAGGTCCAAGGAAGAGACTTCCTTGTCCAGGGAGTCTACCATAGGCTCTAGGGAGGGCTGTCTGCAGTGACAAGAAGGGCATGGAGCCTTGGGCTCAGTGCCATAGTGGCACCCCTCACTCAGCTTCAGTATGGAGGAGGAGTTGCTGGCAGAGGCAGCTGAGGGAGGGTGCATGGCATATGCAGGTGTGCTGGAAGAGTCAGGATAAAGCAGTGGTGGAGTGGGAAGACCAAAGGTGAGATTGTCCTCCTTATGTGCTGACAGAAGAACAGGGGTTTTCTGCCTTGAGGACCTCTCTTTTATCACTGTAACTTAATTAGGAAATCCATAAGCACACATCCTAAGCCACTGGGGTAATGCCTGAACCATGCACAGCCAGGAATCTATATAGGGGAACTGGTCTGGGTGTCTAGGCTCCCCAGTGACAACATCCCATAACCCACTGGCTATTTGAGAGTCAATCATTCTTTTTGCTGGCCATCCCACATCAAGAGGCCATTTTAATTTACACAGAGTGTGGAGCTTCTGCAGCTTCATCCTCGTCCCATAATCACCTTCAAATTTGTCAAAATTCTTAATCTTACCTAAACCAGAGTGGTAGGCCTACTGTCTGCTGAGCCCATGATAGCTCAATTTAGAACACAGAGAGAACAGTTTACCTCAGCATATCTTTCCTCTCCCACTCAGCCAACAATCCAAACAAAAACCTGAGGGTACAATGACTTGAAATCATGATCGCATTTTGGGAAAACACAAAACACAGACAAAATCATCCTGGGGATTATGTACCACTCCCAACCATCAATTTGGAAAAAATTTTAGAGTCCAGAACTGACCAAATTCAGAAGCAAAACTGTGACCAAACTCAGAGGCAAAACCCTGAAGCCAAATTCTTGGCTATGTCACTACCAGATAGCTGCCACATCTGGGAGCCTGGGCCCATCAACTTTTCAGGCTGGAAAAGTAAAACAAATCCCTGGATGAGCCCAAAGACAAAAACCCAATTACCAGATTCTTAGCTGGGTCAGGAAGTGGAGCTCCATTGTCTCGGCTTGCAGCCACAGCATCTGCCCCACAGTCATCCCTAGCTGACCAGCTGAAATCAGCCAGGGCACCCTGCCATCTGAAGAGTGGCCAATGAGGCAAGGAGGCAGAGGATCTCCTCCAAGGAGGGTCTTCCTCATCTTGCTGGGGCCTCCAGAATGTTGTGGCAGAATTCAGCAAGATAAACACTCATAGGAGACAAAGAAAGGGTACAAACGAGGCTTTTATTGCTGGCACGACAACAACCTGATGCAAAATCGGGGAATGTCCATGACCAGGGAACTTTGTACTGAGTTTTTACACATATACAAATAATCATGGTAACCACATTACCTCATTTTGGAATTTTACTAAAATATTAGAGGGTTTACATTTCCCAGGGGTTTGTTAGTACGGTTAAATTTTAGCTTACCTGCAATTTGTTTTAACTGTTTGTTCCTTAGGTTAATGATTTGTTCTCCTTTTGTGGGTTTTATGGTTAACTAAGAGGGAAGAGGGTGAGGAGTGAATTCATCTAAAGTTTAAGTCACATCTAAAAGGAAGTTAAAAAGAAAATGGACTCTCTTTTGCTATGTCAGTGCCACTGAAATTTCCTATTTCTCTCAATTTCCAATAGGAGGGGACCATACCATACCAGGCAGGGCCATGTGGACAATTACCATATCTGGTCAGGAGGCAGGAAGAGGAACATTGAGAAACCATGGGCCAGAAACTTTCTTGTGTTTTCTGTGTGAAAAGTAAATCAGGACAAGCTAAACAGCTCCAGACTGGATGATGTGAGTTAGTTCCTGGGCTCTGCAATGTAGGGGTAGTGTTGCTGAGTCTTGTTTGTAGTGTTATTGGCCTGATAGGTGTTAATGAGGTTAGAAATACACTTCTAGGTATGTCTCAATGGGTCATGAAAGCATGGCCTTGGGAATTACATCTGGTATCTTGTTCCTTCTTGTTAAGTTATTCCCCTACTCCCTGCCTCTTGGCTACTGAGGTGAGCAGTTTTCTTCCACTATATCCTTCTGCTATGATGTACCAAAATAAACTTGTCTTCCTTTTAGTTTTGCATATTGAATATATTGTTACTGCAGCAAAAATCTGAGTAACATGGAAAAATCAATACTAGGAGTGTGGCCCATTGCTCTGACTATACCTGACTAAATGGAGCTAGTTTCTGGGAGAGGTTTGGAGAGGTTCGGAGATGTGGACTAGAGAAGCTTGCTGTAAACAAAGCATGATGGGCAGTTCTGGTGGTAGCTAAGAAGACGAGATGCTGATGGGGTATGGACAGTAGACTGTGCTCAGGAGGTTTCAGGTCAGATTGAAGGCCCTCCTGGGAGGCCATTAGTATCACATTTCAGCAGAATTTGTCTACATTTTGTTTGCACCATGAAACTTTGAGGCTGAGTTTAAAGGCAACAGATTCTTTGATCTGTCAAAGGAAATTTAAAGGTAATCCAGCATTCAGTCTGTCCATGGATACTGCTTACTGCTTTTAACCAGACTTAGAGTGAAATTAGGGGCTAAAAGCAGAGGCAAACAATTTGAAAGTCTTGCAGTCTGTTTGTTTTTTTGTTTTTTTGTTTTTTTTTTCTGGTACCGGGAACCGAACTCACGACCTTGTGCTTGCCAGGCAAGCGCTTTGCCGCTGAGCTAAATCCCCAGCCCCCGAAAGTCTTGCAGTCTGGCCAGAAAAGAAACACTTGTAAGTCACTGTACCACAGTGATACATGCATACCATGTTTATAGTAGCCCAATTCATAATAGCTAAGTCCTAGGAGCAGCCTGTATACCTATCAACAGATGACTGGATAAAGAAAAGGTGTATCTATAAGCAATCTATATGAAACTGAATACTAGTCATCCATGAGGAATGGCAAATTTGAGCCATTTGTAGGAAAATGGATGCAGCTGGGAGGTATAATGTTGAGTGTAATAAACCAGACTTACAAGCTTAAATACCATATGTTATCTCTCATTTAAGTGAGGCAAAGTACAAAGAAAGAAAATGACAAAGGATGGATAGAAAGGGACACAAAGATAAATCTCTTGCAATAGGGAAGTAGTTCAAGGGAATAAGGGCAAGGAGTGAGGAGGAGGAGAGGAAGAAAAAATAGGTAGAATAAAGATATACTGTGTATAGGAACCTCATAACCTCGATTAATATAAACATTATATACTACAACATGAGTCAAGATTAACAAGAATGAAACACAGGATAGGGGAACTAGATGAGGGAGGGAGGTGGAAAGGATTTTTAAAAAAGAAAGAAATTGTGGTATGTACATTGTAACCACTCCCCAAGATGATTATAAACTACATGGACTGTAAACATATACTAATTTTTTAAATCTACAGTAAAAAACAAAAACAAAAAAAAAACAAAAACAAACAAACAAAGAAGTTGCCCAAATACCCATGGCTTCCACTCCTGCTAGACTGCCTGCTGTCCCACAGCATAAGGCTGTGGCCTCATAGAGCATATCATATAACTGGCAGAAAAAGAGAAGACTAGAGCCTGTGTTACAGTGATACTGGAAGTTATGTGGGCACCACCTGAATTGAACAGTTGCAACACTACAGTCACACTTTCCAAAGCATCCCCGAAAGACTGGTGAAGGGAAATCTTCACCATGGGCTGAAGTTAGATAGAGCACCTGTCATACATTTTGCTTGGAAGAAAAAACAGCCAGATGTAGGCTCGGTATTTAGCTCAGCAGCACAGTGACTGCCTGGCAAATGCAAGGTTGTGAGTTTGATTCCCGGTACTGGAAAAAAACAAAAAAGAAGAAAAAGAAGGCAGATGTGTGACTATATACTGACTGGATGGTCTGACTAGGTGATGAGGAACTTGGAAGGAACATGACTGGAAAGTTGGTGACAAAGATACTTTTCAAAGAGGTATGTGCGTAGACGTCTCCATATGGGTGAAGGGTGTAAAGATATGCGTGTCCCATATAAATGTTCATCAAAAGGTAACTCAACAGAAGATGACTACAATAATTAAGTGGATAGGACTAACTGTTCTCTGGATAGAAGTCAACCTTTTCTTCAGCCACCCCTGTCATTGCCCAGTGGGCTCATGAACAGTGTAGCCACAGTGGCAGAGATGGAGGTTATGCATAGTCACCATTACCCCCAGTAACTCATTAGGAACTTTTTGTTTCCTTTTCCCACAACTTTATGCTCTGCTGGCTTACAAGTGTTAGTTCCAGAGGGGGGAAGGCTTGTACCAAAAAGCACAATGATTCCATTACACCGGAAACTAAAACTTCCCACTAATCATTTTGGGTTTCTTCATACCTCTGAGTAAATAAACATGAAATGGAGTCACATGATTGCCAGAGGTGATTGACCCAAACTATCAAGGGGAATTAGGTTACTGTTCTACAGTGGAGGGAAGGAAGAACATATATAGAGTGCAAAAAGTTCCTTAGAGCAATTCCTAGTGTTACTATGACCTGTTATTAAGGTCATGGGGAAACTAAAACAACCCTATCTAGAGGATGACAAATGGTCCAGAGCCTTCAGAAATGAAGGTATGGGTCACCCCACCAGGGAAAGAGCCAAGACCTGGTGAGGTGCTTGCTGAAAATCAAGGGACTACAGGATGGGTGGAAAAAGAGTTATAAATGGCAGTTCTGACCTATGATCAATTACAGAAACAAAATCTCTAGTTATAATTTTACTTTCCTATTTCATTAATATGCTTAGGCATATACACATATATTAAGTAAGTATCTTTATTTTCTTTCTTTTTTTGTAACATAATACTGATAGACAATATCGGTTAAATATTGTTAATTCTATATTATAATGTTGAAGGTATGAAATGTTGGAAGAGGAAGCATCGCCCAAAGAAAACCTTTGGCTTCTATTCTGGGGATGGAATTAGTGCATTTCTGTTTGTACACAGGGTAACTGTATTATTTTAGGTGTGATTATGAACTTGCTATTTATATGGAAACAATATGATTTGAGGAAATATGTCGAGTTGTCACATTGACAAGAGGTAGATTGTGATAGTTAACTGTGATGTCATTGAAAGTGGATTAAGGGGCTGGGGATTTAGCTCAGCGGCAAAGCGCCTGCCTGGCAAGCACAAGGTCGTGAGTTCGGTTCCTGGTACCGGAGAAAAA
>NW_004955459.1:206820-218298 GCF_000276665.1 Chinchilla lanigera
ACCGGAGAAAAACAAAAAAAAAAAAAAAAAAAAAAAGAAAGTGGATTAAGAAATGCCTAAAGGATTAGCGGACCACAGATCTGGGGTTGTCTCTGGATGATGGACGTGTAGACTGCAAACTGAAGTGGGAAGACCCATCCCAAAAGTGGGTGGCATCAACCAAGAGCCTTGTAGCCTGGATGGAATACAAAGGGAAAGAAGAAATTCTTCCCTTTTGTTTCCTTGGTGGAGCTGTTGTCTTCACCATCACCTTTGGATGTTCATCTTCAGTTCCTTCAGGTACTAGCACAGACTCTTCAGCCTTCTGATGCAGACCTTGGCTTTCTGGTTAGGACTCACACCAGACTGCAGTGAGCTCCAGGCCTTTGAGTTTTGACTGGATCCTCTGGTCTCCAGCCTGCAGACAGCCCTTTTTCATTCTTCCACTTGTGACTGCATGCAGGTGGACATTGGAAGGTTATTTTGTAAGCCCACAAGCCCTGCGAGGGGCACTCTTTCCCCAACCACTAAAGTCTTTCAAGATGTCAAACTATCCAAAATGTAGAAAATAAAAACTGTAATAAATATGGACTTGAACTACAACATCAGCTCTCCTGAGTCTCCAGCCTGCTGGCCAGCTTTATATTTTTTGGACCTGATAACCTCCATAATCACATGTGCCCCACAGAGGCGACCAGCTGCCATGGGTTGTATGCACAGGAGGCAGAAGCATGCCACCACCTTTTCCTGGAGCCTGCATTTGGCCCAGGGCTCATTCACAGATGGGCGCACTCCCTCGCTGCCACAGTGGCCGCTGTGCCTTATATTTTTCACATGTAATATTTTGACTTGGTTTTTTATTTTTTTGGTCTTGTGTCTTATTGCTAGTAATATTTTTCTATACTCATAATTTATTGTGCTTATTAAAATTAAATGGCCAATCTCCTCCAGTAATTGTTTTTCAAGTATTATACATTTTCCGTTGTAGTCTTGAAGTGCAACCATGTTTTTGAGGTGGGTGGTGTCCTGGCATGTGTGCACATTCCCCAGGGCTAGTAGCTTTGCTCTTGCTCAGTGAGGAAATATGTGTGGAAGAATGAAGTTCTGAGGAGCTCAAGGAGGGGCCCTAAGCACACAGCACTTCTCTTTACTTTGCACCCTACCCCCCAGGCAGCTTCCACAGTCAGGAATTCAACTTAAAGCCTTGGAAGAGGGGCTAGAGTTCAGCTCAGTGGTTAGAATGCCTTGCATCCATGAAGCTCTAGGTTCACACACAAAATTTGTTTAACTTATTTATGCTGAAGCTTGCAAGTTTTTCAACCAGGTGTAAAATCACAGTGGGAGGAGACTGTTGTTCCAGAGAGCATTATGCTTTCTTGGGGTTTGTAGGAGGGATGTCTTAGTCACTTCATCACCCAATACCCACAATTTAAAGGAGGAGAGGGTTATCCTGGCTCATTGCTACATTCCCTGGTCAGCTGGATCCGAGGGAGAACTCAGTGGGAGGGCCAGGACCAAGGAAAGCTGCTCATCCTATGACTTCCAGGAAGTGGGGAGTAAAAGGGGCAGCAGGGGATGGAAATGTGCCCTCCCAGGTCACACCCCAACTAATCAGGACCTACCTCCCACTAACAAGTCACCTACACCAACCACATTATCCAGTCACCTTCCTAAACCCCACCTCTGAGCACATGAAGTATTTTGGGAACAACTTAGATCTAAACCATAACAAAGGGTTTAGAAGGCAGTTGCTTATGGGTGGCTGAGGGGAGCACTCACAACCTGCCACTCTGCAACCCTGGCACCTGAGGAATGGTAAGGAGCCTTTATTAAAACCATGGGAAGCCAAGAGGCAAGAACAGATAGGTGAATGGTCTTTTCAGAACTGTCCTCTCACTGCCCTGCCCTCAACCCCAGCTACAGCCACTGCAAGACTACCTCCAGGTTCTCTGAGCTTCTCTCACTAACTCTGGTTAATTTCTCAAATCAAAATCCCTTCTTTCTTATGCCCAGTACAGGTACCTGACTGCATTAGTCAGATTACCATTGCTTTGACAAAATGCTCAAACTAGTCAACTTATTAAAAGAAAGCTCTTGGGCCTGAGGATCAATGGAACAGACTGGAAGAAACAGACACAACCAAAAACACACTCAACCACCTAATCTTTGATAAAGGGGCCAATCAAACTCACTGGAAGAATGATAGCCTCTTTAATAAATGGTGCTGGAAAAATTGGCTCAATACCTGCCAAAAACTGAAAATAGACCCAAGCCTATCACCATGCACCAAACTCAAGTCAAAATGGTTCACAGATCTCAATATTAAACCAGAAACACTAAATCTATTGGAAGAGAAAGTAGGTAAAAACCTCGAAGACATAGGGGTAGGCAGAGAGTTCATGAATAAAAACCAAATTGCACGTGAAACACTTGAAAGAATCAACAACTGGGATCTCATCCTACTGAAAAGTTTCTGCACATCTAAAGAAATCACCAGCAGAGTCAAAAGAAAACCCACAAACTTGGAAAAAATTTTAGCTGATTGTCCCTCAGACAAAGGGCTTCTATCTAGAACATATAAAGAATTAAAAAATTTCAGCCCCTCCAAATTCAAAGACCCAATCCAAAAATGGGCAGCTGAGATGAACACACATTTCTCAGACAAGGAGATACAAACGGCAAATAAATATATGAGAAAATGTTCAACATCATTAGTCATTCGAGAAATGCAAATTAAAACAACACTAAGATTCCACCTTACCCCAGTAAGAATGGCTAGCATTAAGAAATCAACCAATAACAAATGCTGGCGAGGCTGTGGAGAAATAGGAACCCTTCTCCACTGCTGGTGGGAATGCAGACTGGTGAAACCACTGTGGAAATCAGTTTGGAGATTCCTCCGAAAACTAGGTTTAGAGGTCCCATTCAACCCAGCTATCCCCCTGCTGGGTATTTTCCCAGAAGATCTAAAAACATCATATCACAGTGATATATGTGCACCTATGTTCATAGCAGCACAATTTGTAATTGCTAAAATGTGGAAGCAACCCAAATGTCCATCCACCGAGGATTGGATAAGAAAATTATGGTACTTTTATATAATGGAATATTACTCAGCTGTAAAGAAAGATAAACTTGAGGCCTTTATATTTAAATGGTCACAACTAGAGACCATACTCATAAGTGAAATAAATCAAACATACATGTGCAAGCACCGCATTGTGTCACTAGTGTAAAACTTGAAAGAGTTAATTTAAACTCGGAGGTATGATAGACACTGTGAAATGATAGGAAACCACTGAAGAGTAAAGGGCTTCTGGGATGTGGGAAAAGAGAAGGGAAAGAAGGAGAAATTTTGTATGTATGTATATACAGGATAGATAACATGGTTGTTCTTCTATCTGCTGTTTCTATGCTGAAAGAAACTGTCAATGAGTCTTTGGTTGACCAGTATTGCATGTCTATATCTGTTTTCATGAGAAGCCACTTTGAAGACATCAATATGTAATACAACCACCATTGTTAATTCCCTACCACTTTGTTTGTAACTCTGTATTGTCTGTATTGTGCTTGTGATATGTTGTAAAATGTTGTAAGTCTGTTAATGTTTCCCTCCTTTTATCCTTAAAATTAAAAAATAAATAAATAAATAAATAAATAAATAAAAGAAAGCTCTTGGACCTAAGAATCCTTTGCTATCATTGCAGACTCTCCACAAGAGCTTCTGTGAGCTGTGGGCCTAGAAGACACTTATCCATGCCCAGCTTTGAGAGCACAAGCTGCTCCACCACAGGGTGAGGTCCTGGCATTTTGGCTCATTTTTCTGGAAGAACACATGCCCTTTAGAGCATGACTTGGGACTGAATTTGTGGAATTCAACTACCCAAGGCAGGCCATTCAGCTCTCACATGGCCAGCTTGGTACCCTGGGTGTCCTTGCCCAGGGAAGAAGGAGACTGGCTTATAACAGGCAGCTCAATGCCAACTGGGCATGAGGCCTGACAATGATGTGTGAGAAACAAGAGCCAGATCCTTCTTCATTAATTTTTATTTTGTCTGTCTTGGAACATAGTTGGCCCCAGATGGACAGACAAGCCAAGAGATAGAAGCATGGAAGGGTAGTACAGAACTCAGCCAGGAGGCTTGTGGGAAAAGCCTGGACATTAGGGGGGTATGGGTCCATCACAGGTTCCTGAGCAAAATGAGCTGTAGCAGGAAGATCTGAGAAGACAGCAGGACTATGAATATCTGGGGCTTGACAACAGTGTCCCGAGCATTTAAGCCAGTCAGTGCTGGGGGTTTTTCCTGAGGAGGAGCCACGGCGACTTCAGGTGGAGGACTGGCCTGCTTCTGTTCTTTGATCCAGTTGGCAAAGTAGGTGACATTGGCAAAGACGCTGGGGCCCACAGGTCTTAAACACGGTGCGCTCCAACTGCTCACTCCTATCAGGTACCAGATACCTTGTACCGGGCAGACAAGGGGTCCCCCAGAGTCTCCCTGAGGAGAGGACATAGACAGTGGGATTGAGACAGGGAGGGACACACATTGCCCAGGGTGGAGAAGACAAAGTGAGCTCCAGGGGTCACCTCTGTCGACATGAGTGGTGCTTATCAGAGTAAGCTGGACAATTTTTAAAAGTCCAGATACGAGGGAGGTGACAACTCCTGGATCAGTATTTTCAGAGTAAGGCCTCAGAGCCCCACCCCACAAAATATACAAGCGGACCCTGGGTATCACCCAAGTTGGCAGTCACAGGCCATGAGAATGAACAAAAGGACTCTAGGAGCCTGACATCTGCACTCTGCGCTCCCACCCATATGAGAGTAGGAGCCTCTTAGGCCCCACAGGGTGGGATATTAGGGGAGAATAGGGACAGGACAGAGGGATAAGCATCGCCCTTTGGGTGTTGGTTGCGTGAATGCATTGAACACTGAAACCATCAAATAGTACAAACTAAGCCCTTTTCCTTGCATGCTATACTTCAATGTTTTTTAAAAGGTACAAAGAAAATGAATGAGATGAGCTGCTACTCTTTCAGGGGTCTGACATTTTAGGTTGGGTTGAGCTCAGGGAAGATTTTAGAAAAGGGGTTGTGGCAGAGTACAGAGAAGACACAGAGGGAGGTGACATGGTCATTCTAGGAGCAGAAGGGTGACCAGGCTCAGTATGGAGTCTGAGAGGCCTCACTTACTCTGCAGACAGATCTCTCTGTTGCAAATTCCGCAGCACACAGCATGTCCTCCTTTACCACATAGGGATTGGGGTCCTCAACACCAGGTGGAAGTTCATAATATTCTGCACAGTGCTCACGGCTTATGAGAGCCATCTCCCCCTCCTGCAGCTGGAAGGGTGCAGACAGGAATGCTGTGGGAGAGAATTCAGATGTGAAAATCAGCCTGGAGAAAAACCTGGTTCCTCTCCAGCCTGCTTGCTGTCAGAGGGCACCCACTCTGGTTGGCTGTGGTAGACTTGCAAAAACTGGGGAAAGGCATTCAAGAGAGCCAAGAGGAAGGACCAGGAAGGAGGGACCAGAGGGAAAGGACCAGGAAGGAGGTCATTGTTGTTGCAAAGAGTGGAGCAGAAAAAGGTGAGGTGTAGTCATAGCAGGGTCCAGAGCAGCCCGTGCCTCTTCACCAGGCTGTGGGATTGCAAATTCATTCTAAGTGCTTTGGTAATAATGGAAAGATCCACTTATATTCCCAAAACAATTCTTCTGGCTTCTCTGTGGAAACAGAGATAGCAACAGGGAGAATGGAAGTGGGAATCCTGACCTAGCTAGGATGTAGCAAATGTGAACATCACAGGTCCCAGGTAGCTTATAGTGTATGACAGTAAGAATGGCCTCACCACAAGGAGCAACTGCACTTAATTATTTGGATTCTGTTTCTAGATGCCACTCGTGCTCTGACCTGCAGCCTCTGTGTGCTCGCACAGTATTAGGATGACAGCTCACACTTCCTTTGTGCTCCCTCTCTACAGCCTTTTGTGGGTCATCAGCAGGTACTTGTGTGTGGCAAACCTCAGGCCTGGGTAAGGGGCTAGCAACAGCCATCAGAGGACAGTGTAGAAAGACAAGGACTAAGAAGAGCTCAGGGTCCCACTGATGTCAGCTGCACTACCCCCGGTGACTCTCCAGCTCATGAGTTCTCTTCATGCTCCAACTCCTCTCCTCTGGCCTGGCTTGGAGATCTCCTTTCCCCTTTCAGAGGTTCTGAGACTGACAGTTCATACAGGAAGGTGACTGGAAATGCTGGTGAGCTGGCTGTTCTAAGGACTAAGCTGTAGGACTGATACTTAGAGGCCAGGAGCAGGGATGGTGGTTCCAACCCAAACCTCAAGGAAACTCCTACCTCAAATGCTTTTGTGGAGATGCTCTGCCAGATTGTGACCCTATGAGTCACCCAATTTTATATTCTACTATTTCCCTCTCACCATTATATTTTCTTAGATAAAAGGCATTCACCTTTGTACAAAAAGTCTCTGCCCAACATCTCCCTCTCTCAGTCTAAAAGTATTTGGCTATCCTTCAGTATCCGTAGGCATCTTCCAAGGATTCCAAAATCCACAGATGCTCAAATGTCTTATATAAAATGACATCACAGTACTTGCAGAGAACATATCCACTTCCTGGGTACTTTTTATTATCTGTACATTTCTTAGAATACCTGATGCAATGTAAATGCTATGCAAAATAGTAATACTGTACTGTTCAGAGAAAAATGATCAAGAGAGAAATGTTCCTTCCCCTGCTCTGAATGCTTTGGGTCCACTGTTGGTTGGGCTGCAGGTGCCGAATCACAGATATCGAGAGCTGACGGTGTAAGTCAGGAGAATGAACAAGTATTACTTGCATTAAGGGGTGAGCAGTGAGTTCCATACAGGTAAATGTTCTTCAGCCATGAACACCCTAGCTTGCCTCAGGTCAGAGGGCAGGCTGCTCTCATCCCCTTATTCATATCCAGCACCTTCTGTGGCCATGCAAGATTGAGTGGTGTTTGATGAAACTCTGAAATGGCCAGACCCCAAAAGAACCTTGGAATGAGGGGGTCAAATATGTTCTTAGCCCTGGTAATCCTGAATGGCTCAAAGTGAAAAAGCCCAGGTTTCTGATTCTCAAAGTTAGAGATTATTATAATATTTTTTTTGGACTGAGGGAATCAAGAGGCTTTAGAAGGATTGAAAGGCCCCAAACAATCTCCCAGCCCCTCGCCCTCTCCGTTTTCCCTGTATGCTCACTGTCTTCCGTAAGCATCCCCCAGCCAGTTATCCAGCAGGAAGCAAAGGGATCCAGGTTCAAGCTGCTGTCTGGGAGACAAACAGGGAGAACGTGGGAGTTGAATTCCACAGGCCGATGCAGTTGCATCAGGACAATGTCTCTTGACATGCGGTGTATTTTGTCATAGTCTTCATGGACAATAAGCTTATACACTGTCATCTGCAGGCTGAAGTTCGTGGGACTGCTCAGCTTGTTGTAGCCCAGCAGGACTCTGTAGTCAGATGGGCTGTGGGACCTATTAGACAGCAGTTCCTCTCAGTGTTGGGTTAGTACCCTCACCCACCTAACAGCTCACAGCTCACCCGCTTGACAGGCAACCAGACACTCCACCCTGTCATTTTAAGGGGTTATCTGTACTCCCTTCCTAATACTCAAGCTTTCTCTTGAAGTAGACTTGACTGCTACCCATAAACTTAGGACATTTGACCTTTGAAGGCTCTTGATGGCTCGTCTAGCATGTATTAGAATCCAAAGAGCAGAGATCTGATTCTGGAAAGATATATTTGGGGTACTTCAAACTGTACCCCTTTTTCCTGCAGAAGAGACTTGTGTATTTCCAGCTTGACCAGTCCCTCTTATAGGGCCTTCTCACTGCACTTCCCTGGCTAGCAAGATCCATCCCCTAGTTCTTATACTGTCTTCTCCAAAGGCTGCCATACCTTAGGCACAGGCAAGGTGTCCTAGGGTGAGATGTGAAGGACGGGCCCTGCCTGAAGATCTGACTTCAATGGACATGAGAGGGGAATCAAGTGATGAGCAGGATGACATTCCAGGTAGAGGGTGCCACTGAGTTAAAGGTGGGGCAGCAGCACAGGGCACCTGACAGCAGCTACCATCCCAGGGCTTTTGCTCAAATTACATCACAGAGAAGACTGGAGGAGAAAGGCTGGTCACACCTCACTCACCCTGCCCTTCCCTCCAGCAACCCTTCCCAGCAGCTGTCACTCTGGTCGCACCTCGCTCACCCTGCTCCTCCCTCCCAGCAGCCCTTCCCACAACCCAACTCTTGGCAGGAATTCACACCTTTGGAAGCAGTGGGCTGCAGAGATCACCCAATTTCTGTCGATGAGGGAAGCTCCACAGATGTGCCTGCCATGCAGAAGCAGACTGGCTTGCCATGGCCACCGTTCAGGGTTTGCCTTATTACCTCCAAAGATCTTCCCTCTGTACGCAGGCCTGCCGCAGACTGTGAAGACAATCCCAGCCAGATGCACTCAGGACTCCAGCCCTTGGTGCCCCTAAGTGTAGGTATCAGCAGGACTCAGGGAACACCACAGCTACTCTTCCCTTCTCGGGCCCAGAATGAAATGACCTGGGCCACAGACTGAGATGAGTACATGGTTGCATTGGTTTAGGGAGGAATGTGGGCTCTGGGCTAGGCTCTTGTGGACCCTTGCTCACTAAGGACAACAGCACCTCGCTCAAAGTGCTGGAAGAGCAGAAACTTAGGCATTCAGAGGTAATGGTGCAGAGTTCAAGGCCAGGGTGGATGGCATAGGCCTGCCTGCCCCCTCAGCCCGGGAAATAATATGTGGTACTGATCCAGGCAGGATCTTCTGCCCTTGTACCCACGCTTGAGAACCAGCGGGAAACACCAGGAGGGGAGAGGGCCCTCTCCACCACCTTCCCTGTCCCCCAATTCCAGAGGCCAGGCCTCCCAACTGCCAACTTCCCAGCACCCCCTGAGCCATATTGGGCCTTGCTGGAGTTCTCTTGGAGGATGTCAGGGGTCTGTGAAGGGGTGGGACAGGAGAGCCTGCCAGGTGGCTGCTCTGGGTCCGGGCTGCCCCTGCCCCCACTTACCCTCTGACAAGGGCTGAGTGTCCTGGGCAGCCAGAGCCAGGAAGTGTAGGCGGAGGAGAAGTGCCGCGAGTGCCCAGAGCCTAGCCCAACCCAGGCCCGACTGCTGCTCCCTGGCGCCCCCCATCGACCCGCCCGCATCTGTGACTCAGAGCACGCGGGCAGCCAACGGTGGGTCGTGGCCAGTCACCTTGGAGTGTCCAGAGGCTGTGGACCCCCACTGTGCAGATGCCCCAGCTCTGAGAGGTCCATCATCACCGGGAGACCCCGGGTTGGTGGGAGAGGCAGGGTGTCAGAGCCCCTCACCGTAAACCTCCAGCGACACGTGTTCCTTTCCTACGCAAAATGCTTTCACCGTATCCCAAAGCTCTGCTAGGTGTCATGGTCTGGGAGAAAACTCTGTGAAGACCCTCAGTTCTGCTCTTTGGAGTCTTGGACATCCTTCCTTTTTCATGGAAAGTAGCACACATTTTTATCTGAGCAGGCCTATCAACTTGCTTCTAAGGAGAATTAGGGCAAGAGCGGGGGAGGGGGGCCGGGGGTTACTTGCTGTGGGTGTTCCTGCTGATGTGCCTTGGGATCTTTGCAATCCTGAGATTTCACTTAATTAAACAAAGCCACACCCACAGATCTTTTGAAATAAAAAAGATAAAAGAGACACCAGAGTGACAGTGCTCTTAAGTGTCCTAGAGGCCCTCCGTTGTCATGGAGACTTATGATGAACACTCAGTGACTTGAAAGGGTCCTTGCCTTGACTATTTAGATCTCTTGGCCATTCTGAGCTCTTAGCTGAAAATTGTATCTTTTGACATCTGAAGAAGTTGAGAATTTTCAAAATCATCATTTTCATTCTTTATAGCTAAACAGTTCTCCCCTCCATATATCACTCTCCTCTTACATTGTGCTATAAGCAGCAAGAAGAAGCTAGGTAGCTAGGTATTTGCACTGATGTATAGTCTGTAAGTTTGAATTAAAGAGAAATAAGATCAGAAGTTCAGAAAATCAAAGGGAGAGGAGTATGGGACAGCAAAAGAAACCTAGTATTGAGTCACATGATGAAAGCCTAGGATAAGAAAAGGAAGGAAGGAAGGAAGGGAGGGAGAGAGGGAGGAAGTAAGTCAAGAAGGAAGGGAGGAATAAAGAAAAAGAAAGAGAGAAAGAGAGAGAGAAAGAAAGGAAGAAAGAAAGGAAGAAAAAAAGGGAAAGAGAGGCTTATTTGAAGAGGGCTAAGATATGGATTGAATTATGTCCCCCCAGAAGATATGCTGAAGTCCTCACCCCAGGTACCCGTGTATGCGACTTGATTTGGGGATGGAATCTTTGTAGATCAAGTTAAAATGATGCCATACTGGGTCAGGGTTTGTTCTGAATGCAATGACTGGTGTCATGATATGTTCACGTGAAGGCAGAGAGACACGGGTAGAATGTTAATGCTATAACAGGAAACTAGAGGCTAGACCTGCAGATTCCCAGTGGGTAACTAAAAGCAGGACAAAGCTTGGCATCTCTACCTTTATTTTTTTATTTTTTTTTTCTACCTTTATTTTTTATTTGTCTTTTTTATTGTCTTGAAATTGCTTTGGCTCCCAATCCTGTTTCGCTCTGCACATACGTGTGCTAATCACTTAAGCAGTGTCTGTCTAAGAACTGGTAATATATGGTTTATTAACCTTAAATTTACCCAGTCTATCTCATTTCTTTTCATGACTGAGGACTCAAGAGTTAACTAAGGTATTTTTTAAGATTTCCAAGGGCATTCAAGTCCCATCTTTTACAACATCCTATTGCAGACCCCTCAAAGGATGCCTAGAAGTCTCCAATTATTGTCCTAAACCTACAGTCACCTTGGACTCTAGTGAAAGTGGGGCCTGTCACAGAGCTCACCCCATGATTATACTGCTCCCCACAAGCAGAGCAGTTACCTATGATGGGAACCAAGGCTGCCCCTAGCACAGCAATCAATCACCTCAGAGGAACTGACTTCCCCCTTACCTCACAGAACCAGCCCTAAGGTGACAATCTCCTGGAACATGACTTGACCAGGGCAACATACCCAGCTAGCTCTTCAAATCCCAACCCCTTTTCCATAAAACCTCAAAGTCAGACCTTGTACCCTTGTTTCTGTGCTTCCCAGAGTGGCCACACAGATTGTAGTTCCTTTCCTGACTTTCACCACTGCTCATCTCCCTGATTGATTGAGATTTTGGAGCAGGTCGCTGAGCCTAGTCAGTTAGGATCCTGGAAGCTGGGGTTTTCTCCCTAAAACTGCATTAACAATGTGACAACTGAAGAACAGATTTTTGTAATGCATACACAAGACAAGGAACTCCAGGGGCTGGGGATTTAGCTCAGCGGCAAAGCGCCTGCCTGGCAAGTGCAAGGTCGTGAGTTCAGTTCCTGGTACCGGAGAAAAACAAAAAAAAA
>NW_004955459.1:218701-243454 GCF_000276665.1 Chinchilla lanigera
GGGAATTTTGCTATATAGTCCATGCTGGACTTGAACTCACTGGGCAGCCCAAGCAGGGCTTGAACTTGTATTTCTTCTGCCACAGCTTCCTGAATGCTGGAATTGCAGTTATGTGCTAAAATTCTCAGCCATCCAGAAAAAAAAATTTTAAATAAATATCAGCTATTCATGTAAATATGCCACTGACAACTTGCCAGCCACACAGCTGCAGTATATAGTTCCTACCATGCCATCTTTCAGACTTCCTCTCCTCCATTCCCAGGAACACATTCCTCATTTCCTTCTGAGCCTTCACTATAGCATCCTTAAAGTCCAGGTTTCCATTAACAGTTGTGTAAAGATAATTGGCTTTTCTTTAAGATGATTACATTTTCTTTGTAATATTCCTCAAAATTCTTGCAACTTCTACTCACATCCCAGTTTCAAAATCTCAGACACATTTTTAACCCCAACACCCATCTTTGGTTGTGTTTTCCACAGTTTTTTACTATGGTAACTTTGATCCTGAAATATTAAATGGAAAATTCCAGAAATAAACAATTCATAAATGTTAAATTGCTCAAAATTCTGAGTTGCATGATGAGATCTCTTACTTTCCTGGTCCACTCCATGTGGAACATGATTTACCCCTGTACCCAGTGTCACCATGCTGCACACACTACCTGCCAGTTAGGCATAGAGTAGCTGACAATAAGTTGTCAGATTGACAATTGTAGTATCACAATGGTTGTGTTCAAGTAATCCTTATTTTACTTAATAAGAGCTCATAAGTACAAGCATAGTAATGATAGTAATGGGGATATGCCAAAGGGAAATTGTAAAATGCTTCCTTTAAGTGAAAAGGTAAAGGGCTGGGGATTTAGCTCAGTGGCAAAGCGCCTGCCTGGCAACCGCAAGGTTGTGAGTTCGGTTCCCAGTACCGGAGAAAAACCAAAAAAACAAAAAAAAAAAAAAAAAAAAAAAAAAAAAAAAAGTGAAAAGGTAAAAACATAAGATTTTTGGGGGGAGAGAAAACATATTCACAAATGTTTATTATAGTGTAGTGTAGTTTAAGTGCTCTATTCTGTTACTGTTGTTGCTAATCTCTTCCATGCCTAATTTATACAGTAAACTTTATCATAGGTATGCATATATAGAGAAAAAAAAGTACATGTGACATTTGCTACTGTCCATGGTTTCAGGCATTCACTGAGGATCTTGGGACACATCTGTGGAAAAGTAGGGGCTCCTGTATATGTTATGGCAGCAACCTATTTCTGTAAGCAAAATTTCTATTAATTTTTTGTTACCCTTTTATCACTGTTTCACAATTCATGAGATAATAAAGTTATAAAAAGAAAAGTTTTATTTAGGTTCACAATTTCAGAGGTTTCAGCCTATTGTCCCTTGGTCCTGTTGCTTTTGGGGCCTGTGGCAGGAGTGTGTGGTTAGGGAACCTGGCTGCTCTCTTCAAAGCAGCCAGAAAGCAAAGAGGGAATGGAGAGGCCAAGATCCCACACCCACAATAACTGAATTTCCCTTCTCCAACCCTATTTCCTAAATGTTCTACCATCTCCTTTCAGCACTACAGGCTGGGACCAAATCAGCAATGCTGTCGTCTTTGGGGAAAGTTAGATCCAAACTGTAGCAGTTTTTTATTGTTGTGCACTGTAATTTAGATCTGGAACATCCCCCAAAGCCCCATGTGTTAAAGGTTCATTCCCCAACTTGGTACTCCTATAAGGTGGAACTTTAAGATGTGGGGCCTAATGAGAATGTGTCCTTGAGGGGACAGTAGGACTCTACCTCTACTTTCCTTCCCTTTCAATTCTCAGCCATGAGGTTGAGGGTTTTGTGTATGCTGCCACTTTGCTGTGCCCCCTCACTGTAGGCACAAAAGTGACAGGGCCAACTAACCATGGACTGAAACCACCAAAACTGTGAGCCAAAAGCCTGTTCTCTTTACTGAGTGATTATCTCAGGTATTTGTTATGGTAATGGAAAGCTAGCTAATGCAGTGCATAACAAATTACCACAAACCTAGTGATGTAAATCATCACACATTTATTGTTATACAGATTCCATGGCATGATTTTCCATGGTCTCATTCAAGTGATATCAGCTGGCTACACACTCACTAGAGGCTCACGGGAAGAAACCGCTTCTGAGATCATTTAGACTTTTGGTAAAATTCAATTTCTCACAGTTGAGTGACTAAGTTATCCATTTGCTGTTGGGAACCACTCCCCATATACAAATCCCTGGTGGTGTGCACAGGTTCTGCCTATAAGCCACTCTGCAAGGGCTGGCAGGAAGATGTCCAGCACCAAATTCTCCTTAGGCCTTCAATCCCCAACTAGTATGTGACTTTCAGACCCAGATGTAAAAGATTCACACAGTTAGTCCAAGACCACCAGTGATAGTCACCCTTCTTTAAACAATAGTCTCCTTTCCTTCAAGTGCCATTAGGTGTATAATCATGGGAGTGATGGCTCATCATATTCATAGTCTCTCAAACCCTGAAGGGCAAGAACTATACAAGGACATGGATCACTGAGATGTTTGCCTTAGAATAAACTCAACCTAATCTAGAGCAAAGAAGATTATATGTATTTGGAGCTAACTGGAACTACAATCTGGGAAAACACAGATTAGAGCATTTGAATATGCCCTCTGAAAATGCTTTACAAAATATAGCTGTATTTATAGCTTTGAGTCACAAGGGATAGTTGAAAATTTCATCACTTGTTAGGAATTATGACTGGTGCTGATGAACGTTAAACTGTCTTACAAAAAAGGATTTAGGTATCTGGGCATGGTGGCACACACTTGTAATCACAGCACTCAAGAAGCTGAGGCAAGATTGCTAGGAGTTTGAGGCCAGCCTGGGCTACAAAGTGAGTTAACAACCACTCTGAACTGCACAGTGAAGCTGTCTCAAAGACACAAAAAGAAAAAAGAATAAAAGGAGTTACATGCGTCGTCTCAATTTATGGGTAGTATGTGGAATGCGTCCCTCATCAAAACTCAGTATAAATTAACAATGTTTCAAAGGTCACCTCAGATTTGGTGGTGAGCAGGTCTGCAGTCCAGTTCAAAAGTCTGGTTGAGAATATGTCTGAGATCTGATTAACAATAGCTTTCAACTCCATTTTAATACTATTCCATTTTTATTTACTTTGATTTAATACTACTCCATTTTGATTTATTTCTCCGAGAGCAATTTTTCTTAGAATTCTGCCTACCAGAGTTTCCTTTCAGACAAATACTGAAAATCACACATAAGATTTTCATTCAAAAAGTTCACTTTACAGCAAAAAAAAAAAAAAAAAGCAGGAAAGTCCATTGCCAATTTTAATGTACTATGAATACAAACAATAAATATAGGTATGAGACTCTAAATTTAAAAAAAAATTTAAAAAGACTTTAAATTATACATGTAACAATGTATATGGCATATTTGTAGGTTAACTATTTTAGTTACTCTTCCAAAATATTTAGCTGTTCTATCTCCAAATATTTAGCTGTTTTATCTCTCTGAAGATTTTTGGGGGGGGATACAGGGAATGAAACTCAGGACCTTGTACTTGTCAGGCAGATGCTGTGCTGCAGAGCTATATCCCCAGCCCTTTTCTGAAGTAGTTTATTGTTTTTCTTTACATCTTTCCTTCTTTCTTCTTTCTTGCCCTTTAATATTTTCTTAACCTTAGCAGGAAATTTTCAAAACCTATCAGGTTTATCTCTAATCTCATTAACCCATTACATAAACAGCCATGAATTAGAATTTCATTTGTATAACTTGTTTTTGTAAGAATTCCCTGGTGCTTTTTACCACCAATATTGTTTTGGGAATTGTAGTAGTTAGATGCACACTTCAACTAATGTACGTGTCATCATTTGTTGCCTGTGCCCCTCTGCATTTAATGTATTTGCACGTTTCTCCCTGTGCTGCCCTTTGGAGTACCTT
Source organism: Chinchilla lanigera (assembly GCF_000276665.1). Taxonomy (NCBI): domain Eukaryota; kingdom Metazoa; phylum Chordata; class Mammalia; order Rodentia; family Chinchillidae; genus Chinchilla; species Chinchilla lanigera. Next base: position 222,648 of record NW_004955459.1, read on the forward strand.
TCCAGTAGTGCACTTGACATTACCTTCTCTGTATACATACATGTTTATCTACATGAATCCTTACTTTACACAGTATACCTCTTAAGAAGAAGTAGAATTGGGCTTGGGAGGTAACTCTGTAGTACAGCCCCTAGCATGCAAGACACCTTAATTCAATCCCACTTCCCCTACAAACACACAAATACACACACAAAGGACAAGAGGAAGAAATGGAGTCAAATGTAATTAAGTAAATCATAAATAAAGAAGAATATATCTCATTTTACGTTTTAGTGGGAAACTTTCTGCCTTTCAAATAACCAACAAAAGTGCCAGAAGACAGATTCAAAGTTATTAGCTGTAACAAGCAAGTTGTAACTATCAGTGGAATGAAAAGCATATGAACAAAGTCATGACAAAACATAAAGAAACTAAAAATGATGGACTAAAGAACTCCAACTCTCTTCTAATATAAAAGGAAGCCAAAGAGCTATACACTGAAATTGTAAAACACTGCTGAAAGAAAGCAAACAAGATAGACATAAATGGAAACACATTACATGTTCGTGGATTGTAAAACAATATTGTTAAGGTGTGCAAACTACCTAAAGCAATCCACAGATTCAATACAATCTTCATCTAAATCTTCCCAGTTTTTCTCAAAAAAATAGAAAAATCAGTCTTAAAGTTCATATGATACCTTCAGAGACCCTGCAGAGCCAAACCAACCTTGAGAAAGAACAAGCCACATTTTGTGGTTTAAAAACTTACCACAAAGCTATACTAACTGCATGTGATACTGGAATAAAGATCAACAGATGGACCAATAGAACACAACAGACAGCCCAGAAATGAACCCTTACATATATGTCCAATGGATTTATTTTTCAAATTAATTTATTTTTTGTGATGGTGGTGGGGAATCAGTTCCTGTTCCGTGATTTTTAGCAAGAGTGTTAGGACACTATTCAATGGGAAAAGGATAAGCTTGCAACAAATAATACTGAAATATACATATGCAAATGAATGGAGTTGACTCTGTTATAGTTTGTGTCTAGATGCCCCTTCAAAGCCTCAATTCAGAAGTGGCTGAATGTAGAGTGCATGGTGCTAGGATTAAAGGTGTGTGACTGGTAAATCAGTCCATTGATTGTTTTGACATAGCTTAGGCTATGCTCAGATTAAGGGTGTGAGTACTACACCCACTCTAGGGCTGGTAACCTACATACAGTATAAAGATCAAAAAGAGTCTTGTCTCCCCTTCCTGTGGCTTTTGCTGTCTTTCACTACTATGAACTGTTGTCCCTCTGCCATGTGCCACCCTGCCTTGGATCCAGCCAATTATGGACTAAAACTTTTACAAAATGTGAGCTAAGTAAAACTTTTCCCCCTGAACTTTGGGTGTTGTATATTTTGTCTCAGGAACAAGAATAGTAACTAAGGCAACATATCTTACCATATATTATATCCATAATTAACTCAAAGTGGTTTAAGTACCTAAATGTAAGATATTTAAGTTACAACTATAAAACTCAGCTTCCTGGCATTGGATTTAACAGTGACTTCCCTCATTTGACACCAAAAAGATAGGCAAGAAGGTAAATAAATTGGAATTTGTCAAAATTTTTACATTTTGTATATCAAGGACACTATCAGCAGAGTAAAAAGGGAACCCACTGAACAGGAGAGAATATTTTAAACCATACATCTGGTAAAAGGATAATATTCAGAATATATTTTTTAAATGCTTCTACAACTAAACAAAAATCAAACAACCCAATTAAAACATGAGCAAAGGAGTAGAATAGACATTTCTCTAAGAAAAATATACAAATGGCTAACAAACACATGAAGACATTTTCTGTATCACTAATCGTTAGGGAAATACAAATAAAAACCACAAGGATATACCACTTAATTTCATGGGCATGGTTGAGATACATATAAAAGACAAAAGTGAGTGTTGGTGAGTATGTGTGGAGAGTGGACCCTCTGTGTGTAGCTGCTGTGAGTTGTTGCTTTTTGAGGAGAAGGAAGAATAAGGGGAAGGAAGACTACTAGGGAAAGGGGAGGAGGAAAGAAGAAAGAAAAGGAAGAAAAGGAAGAAGGGAGAGGAGGGAGGAGGGGAAGGAGAAAGAGGGGAGGGGAAGGAGGAAGCAGAAGAGAGAAAGGGGAGGAGAGAAAAGTGGGGGAGAAAAAGAGGGGGTGAGGAGGACAGGAAAAAAAAATTAAGTGGAATTATAACATTCATAAAAAAAAAAGTATCTCAAAATATTTCACATAAAGAATGACCATATCATACAGCAATTCCACTTCTAGGTATATACCCAGAACTGAAAGCAGAGTTTTAGTCTTTTTTTTTTTTTTTTTTGGTACTGGGGATTGAACTCAGGACCTTTCACTTGCCAGGCAGATGCTTATGCCACTGAGCTATATCCCCAGCCCAAAAGCAGACTTTTAAAGAGATATTTGTACACCCTTGTTCATAATAATATTATTCACAAGAGCCAAGAGATGGAAAAAATACGTGTCTATCCAGTGATGAATGAATAAACAAGACACAGTATTTGCATACAATGAAATATTATTTGCCCTTGAAAAGTAATGGAATTCTGATACAACAATGAAGATGAGTATTAAAGATGCTATGCCACTATGCTGAGTGAAATAAGTCAGACACAGAAGGACAAATAGAGTGCACTGCATTCATATGAGCACCTAGAGAAGTCAGATTTGTGGAGACAGAAAGTAGAATGGTGGTTGCCAGATGCTGAGGGAAGAGGGTATAGAGTTGCAGTCTGAGAAGAAGCGTTCTGGCAACAGGGGAACATGATGGCATCTGCTGTAATTACAGCTACTGATAAGCTGCAGTGAGAAGACTGCTTGAGCTCAGGAGTCAGAGAGCAGCCTAGGCCACATAGCAAGACCCCATCTCCAAAACTGCAAGTTCTGGAGGTGGGCAGTAGTGAGGACTGCACAACAGTGTCAGCGTACACGAGCCATTGGAGTGTGTGCTTAAAATGGCCCAGATGTTAACTTGTGTTCTGCATATTTTACCACAGTCCTTTAAAAACTGAAAGAAATCATATGCTCATCCCAGTATGATTAGAGATGTAAGTGATAAGACTGAGAATACTGTAAGGAAGCTGGAAGGAGTAGACAGGGTGGGGAGCACAAGAAACCTAATCACAGCTCAGAGGTGGGGCATGGAAGGTTGCAGAAGTGGAAGTGACCACAGGCAGGGCCAGGGCACAGATGAGAGCTGGTATAAGGACAAAGGCAGCGCTTAAGGAAAATTACTTTGAGGGGAATCAGGGGCACTTTGGAAGGCTGGGATGTGGGGCTTTGTTGCCTTGCCATTTGGGCTGCTTCTGAGGACACCCATGTTGGCCACAGTCTCCTAGCATTACTGTCTCCCACCTGACAGCTCACAAAGATGAGCATCCTGAACAAGGAAAGCCAAGCCGAGCACAGGAGCACAGGGATGAGGCCCATGCCTGTCCTCTGCTTACCCATCTGCGTTCTTCTCCTGGTGAGTCACAGCTCTCACCTTGCATGCCTGCCTCTGGCTCCAAGTTGTTTCCAGCAGAGTGCAGGAGGTAGTCTGTGCAGGACCTGGCTGTGGGGCTGGGAGACCTTCAGAGAGGAGTATGGAGCTGCAAGCAGAAGCTGAGCACTGGGTAGGCCGTGTGTGTGTGTGGAGCACAGCAAACACTCTCCAGATGCACAGGTGCCACCGGAACAGGCTCACCTGCCCACCTCACAGATGAGAAGTCAGGCCACCCAGAGGCAATGTGGCCTGCTAGTAGGTTACCTGCTGAGCCAGCACTCTGCCAGGACTCATTCCAGCTGGCACCAAAGCCAGGCCAGCATTCACTGCCCCAGACAGCTTTCTGTATTGCACCCTTAGGCTGAATGCTCACAGTCCAACCGCTTCTAAGGACTGATCTACCCTACACCTTTCCATTCCTCTTGCATTTTTCTGCCCAGGACAGGAATACAGCCCTCAGCTTTGTCATAAGGCAGAAGCACAAACCATTCATCCTACCTTGACCAGCTCGCATTCCCCTCTCCAGGACCTAAAATCATGACTCCAAAACCTGGACCGGTACTATTCTTCCCCTCACCCTCACTTTCCTTTCACCTGTGGCTTCTGCATTTTCCCCATAAACAGCCCTGTCCCAGATCACCCTGGAACCTTCCTCTCTCCTCCCCTATCAAGTGAAAGCTCACTTTCTCTGGGAGTCCACTTGGTACTTTGTGGGGACTTTGGAAAGACTTATCCCATTGTATGATGGGCTTGCTGTACACATTCTTCCCTCTCCCAGTTGCAAGCTTCCTCAAGGCAGAGCCTGCATCTGACTCCTGCTTGCACTGTAGACCTACTGTGGAATGGACTACATCAGTGATGGCCCACCTAACTGGAATGCTGGTCCTGAGAACTCTCATTGCTGCTGCTTCTCAACCCATAGTGGCAGCTGTGGCGAAGGACATTCTTTAGTTCGCCTTTCAAAGTATTACCTCAGGCCTGACCAAGCCATGTGATTGATTCTGGAGGAAGTCTAACAAAAGCATTGGTGTAAAGGAAATGATTGCAGGATGCTTTGCTGAGATATGTCCAAACTGAAGGAATGATAACATGATGGCTATGTAAGTCAAGTCTCATTCTTATGATAATTGAGTTGTATTGTCCTTGCTAAACCTGTTGATATCCTCCCATTTGCCCTGCTGCCTCCTTTGTTCTTTCTCAATAAAAGGTTACTGAAAATGGTAATCAGGGCTGGAGTCTGAGAGGGTGCAAGCCCCCTGATCCCAGAAATGTGCCTCTCTTCTTTTTCTTTTTTCTCTTGCTTTTCTTTTCATCCACGGCACCTCCTTCTCTGGACCTGTCCACCTGGACAGAAACGGAATATAGACGAACAGGCAGTGATGGGAGAAGGAAAGTGAACCCCTTTAGGCAGGCCTGAGGACCTCACTCTGTCCATGGCCCTGTGAGGGGCCTCCTCTCTGGTTCTGGGCATTCAGTAGTTGTGCATCCATCAGATGTGACAATGTGTACAGGAAGGGTATGCTATTCGAGAGGAAAATTCTCTTTGTTCTCTAGGGTAGCCGCAAGGGGATCAGATGGCTGATGCTGAACAAAAAGGATTCCTCCCCTGTCTTGGTTCTACTTGGGGAAACACTGCCATGCTTGCCTTGATGGAACGGGTTCCAGCAAGCAGCACATGAGCTATGCCTGGAGAAGAGGACCACTCCTACCAGCATCACCAGACACTGGTGTCACAATGATGGAGCCAACACAGGGCTTCACTGTGTGAGTCAGTGGTCTCTCAGTGGTCCCTGGGAGAAAATGGCAAGAGGATTTAGAAAATAAAGACAAGAGACAATAGCCAGGGTCTGGTGGAGTTACATCTTGCCTGATGAGCATGAGGACTGACTTCCAACAGTAAGGACATTTATTTTATACACTTGCAAAGTTGATATCATGGGGAGAGGGGCAATGTTGCCTAGCGATTAATGACTGTAATTGTCCAGGCAGGATACTTTTTTCAATACTGAGGTAGCTTGACTGCCTGAGGCACTCTGGCTCTGTCCTGCCCTCACACATATGACCAATATCCAGCTCCAGCGGCTCCTAACATTTCACTACTCCTAGTCAAGAAGGGCAATTGAGATACGCTGTTCAGCCAGGGGGGGTGAAGTCATTTGTTGACCCCATCATCTAGGTGCATCTTCCTCACAGAGGAGTCTTCACCAAGGCATAGTCCACCTCCAAGGTGGTGCCTGAATGAACTGAGCAAATCTCGCATCAGCTGGTGGTAGACCAGCCCACTCTTCAGCCCCAGGTCTCCTCTGATGGCTCCTAGGTCACTTGGGCATAGCTCGCTTATATATCCTGGCAAGTGTAAGGTGAATACTCTGTGGGGCCACTCAGTGCATTTTGCAAAGCTGACAATCTGATTTCCAGGAGATGAACTGATTGATTTCTATAGAGTCATCACAAGTGTGCAGACAGAAACTCCAAGTGGTATCCTCATCACTCCCTTGCTTGTGTACTGAAAATGGAACCAATGCTATCAGGAAGCATGGAGAAGATAGGGTGGGGTGGTCAGCACACTGCAGAGCACTTTCATAGAAGCGAGTAGACCGGTCTTTGACAACAATGTGGGCCTGAAAGGTGGAATACCAACAAAAAATGTAAGCAGCATAATGAATTGATAGTCCAACAATAAATGTAGAAAAAAGTGTTATAGACAGTTTGGGGACCGCATATTTGCAGTGAAAGTTCTATATTATAAGTGGGAGAGAGATAGAGGGAAATCAGGTTAGAATCTTCTTCTGGGGTTGTAGAGAAGGGAATGGGCCAGTGGTAGTGAACCTATGACAGGCTTGCCGTAGCAGGCTATTTGTATAATTGAAAGCTCTAAAAGGTTTGCCCTCACTGGAATAGGCCAAAGGATAATGACAAAAGAAGCTAACTATATGGGAAATGTTTTGCTATATAAAGTATATAATATACATTTTATCATATATAAAATATACTTGTTATATAAACTATTCCACATTCCATATTTATATAGTAAAAATGCTATATTAAAAATAGTTGGAAGCAAATACGCAAAAAAGTGAATGTCTGACTATGGAAAGTAGGCCTGTCTGTGGGACAGCTGGCAGTGTGCATAACAGAACACAGTGTTAAGTAGCCCTTCCAAATCAAACAAATGACAAATAAATTCTGAGTGTGAGCTGGCAACAAAAGACACAACAAGATGACACTATTGGCAATGGGCAGAGAGGATCAGGACCTTGTGGAAGATGGGAAGAGGAAGCCTCCAAGCAGGGCAGGAGCAAGGGAAAGACTCCACCATGAGGGAGCACTCCAGGCAGAGGGCACCTAGACCATACCAGCCCCAGGCAGGCACAGGACAGGTAGGCCATGTTTAGGGTAGGGTGGAGGAACTGCTGCCATCTGCAGACTACAGCAGCAGGTGGAAATATTTTCATTAATTTCCAGATCAGGTGAACTTCAGGGAGGCTTCCAGAAGGCACAGACATGGCTGTCAGACGAGAAACATGGGCATGGACTCCAGAGGCTCCACAGAGGCACTACCCTGCATCCACCCCTAAGGAAGTGAGTGAATAAAAAGTCCCTCTGACAGTGACAGCACTGTAGAGAAGGAGTGACAGTGACAGCGCTGTGCCAGGAGGTGGAGGTAAGCACAGCCTCCTCAGAGTAGGACACAGGTGGGTACTTGTAAAGATGAGAATAGTGATCATCTATGTAAGGTCCCAGCTATCTCCAGATCCTCTCAGTCACTTACTCACCATCCTAGAACTGACTGGGCACCTAGGCTCAGTTAACACCATTCCATGAAGTGGGGTTGGATGTGAGTACCAAGATGACTCAGCTCTGCACTCATAACCCAGTCTGTGGACAGTCATGCACCAATCAAGGACTGAATAAACAGGGGAGATGGAGGGAGGAAGGAGAGAGGAAAAAAGGGGAAGAGAGGATAATAGGGGGCCATAACAGCGGTCAGAATTAGTTTATCTTTAACAATAAATACTGCTCCATTTAAAATAAATCTGGGTTTCGCCAGAAGATGCAGTCAACATTCCAACATCCTTTGATATGAACTGGCTAATTCTTTTCAAAAATTTTTAAATATTGTTCTTGAGACTGTCTTACTAAGCCACTAATTTTTTTTTTTTTTTTTGGTCTTTTTGAGACAGGGTCTCACTATGCAGTTCAGGCTGGCCTAAAGCTCACTTTGTAGCCCAAGCTGGTCTCGAACTCGCAAGGATCCTCCTGCCTCAGCCTCCCGAGTGCTGGGATAACAGGCGTACACCACCATGCCCGGCACTAAGCCACTAATTTGCCCAGGCGGGGCTTGAACTTGCAATCCTCTGGCCTCAGACTCATTACAGGTGTGGTCACCATGCCCATCTTGAAAATCTGCTGATTCTAAAAATCTCAAGATGTTCAAACTCTCTAAAATCTCAGGATTAGTTCTAGAAAAGTATCATATCATATCTCTGATACTACTGACCAGTTCAGGCCCCACCTTCACCACCCTATATCTGGCTCATCATAAGACATCACCCTCAGTTTTTAGGCCCTTTCCAGCCCATTGGCCCCTCCAGGAGCCCATTTCACCTTGTGGGGCTGAGTTTGGTCCTGTCCCTCTGCAGTTTAGGTTGCTGGCCTCCCTTCTTCCTGCCACAGCCCATGGGACCTACATGCAGTACCAAGACAGAACCAGGTCCTGCACTTGGAATTTCCTGTCTATCATCTTTTGCTCTTGCCTAAATTCACTGGTCTTAAGACAAGACATTCTAGTCATCATCTGCTGTTTTGTGTCAGCCATTGGGAGAGAGAGCAGTGCTGGTGGGCAGGATTGACTCAGCCTTGCTTCACAGAGTGGATTCTGACAGCAAAGTTAGGCATGGATCACACAAGCAGACCTAAGACAAATTATGGTAAATGGTATAGAAGAAATAAAGTAGTATAAATAAAATAGTAGTATAAATAAAATAGTATAAATAAAGTAGTATATGAGTCCAAGGAAGGGAGCTGAAGTCTATCATAAGGGTTGAGGGCTATTTTCTAGAACATTAGTCACTGGAACTGAGTCTGGACTGAGCAGAAGTGAAGTATGCAATCTCCCCAGGTGACAACGGTCACGCATACCTAAAGGAGTGGAAAGGAAGTGAGGCACCTGGAGAACAGAAGACTAAAGAGAGAGGGAGGGATGAGAGCAGGCTGTGCTAGGTCTTGTGCACTGGAACAAAGACTGTGTTTGCTTTTCATCACTGTGACAAAATGCCTGAGGTAATCAACTTACTAAGGCAAAAGGTTTATTTTGCATCATGGGTTCAGAGGCTTCAGTACATGGTCACTTGGCCTGTTGTTTTGGGCCTGAGGTGGCACAGTGTACCATGACTGGAATGTGTGGTGGAGGTCTGCTCACCTCCTGGTGGCTGGGGAACAGAGAGAAAGGGGCTGGTACACTCCACATGACCTAACTTCACACAACTCAACCCCAATTCTTAGAAGTTTCACCACCTCTCAATAGTGCCACAAGCTAAGGGCCAAACTTTAACACATGGGGCTTTAGGGGACATTTCAGATCCAAGGCATAGCAGTCTTGAACAATGAGAAATCAAGGAGAGTGCTTAGTATAGAAGCAGCATGTTGATGATGTGACAGTGAAGATGGTGGTGATGTTGATGATGGGATGGTGATGACAATGATGATGGTGGTGGTGATGTGGCACTGGTGAGACAAGGATGAGGGTGATAAGGAGTGATGAAGACATGGTAATCATAATGGTAACAATGATGTGTTTACTGAGATGCTGATGAGAATAATCTTGATGAAGAGGAGGCTGTTAGCAAAACAAAGAGGCAGAAAGAGGAAGTCCACCCAGGGAACTGATGTGAGTATGAAAATAACACAGGATTTGGAGTTTGACATTGCTGTGTTTTACCACTTAACTTGCTAGGTGGCCTTAGGAAATTAATTGATCCACGTTCGCTTCAGTTTCCTCATGTTCAGTAGGGTTTCTGAGAATGAAATAGTATGCATAAAAATACCTGGAATCAAGGAGTGGCCATGTCAATTCCCTGTACTTCATTCTTGCCACATATGCACACATGCAATTGTGCAATGGTGAGTGTGACGTGGGTGGAGATTTCTGCCCCTGCCCCATGCCTGCACCTGGTCAGATGATGTGGCCAGTTGCTGAGAGACACTGTATTGCTGCCAGAAGCCCCAGAGCTGTTTTCATCATCCTTGCTGACTTGATAGTCCTGGCTGTTTGCTGCTTGAAGGAAAAGCTGAGGGACTGGGGCTTCTGCTGGGGGAATCTACCACCTTGCAACCACCTGCTGCCCACTCTTTGAGCCCTGAACCTTATTTTGATGCCACAGTGAGTAACTCTTGTCTGGATGCTGATCGGGGAGGGACAGCAATAGGGACTCTATATATGGGACAGCTGGCTTCTTACTGACCCTAAACCCCCTTGAAATGCCACCTTAGTCAAGACACTTGACCTCCCTGAGCCTCAGTTTCCCACCTTCATTCCCTCATCCTCTCTTTGTAGAGAAGTGTGGGCTTTGTGAGATAATATGCCTTGTGCCTTCATATACTCGGTGCTCTACTCAGTGCTTCGCAATGAGGTCGTAGTAGCCACTGATACCTTGGGGTGTAGGGAGGCTGGAGAGCTTGTCCTTCTGCAATTTAAACATGTTTATAACATCCCCCTCACAGTTTCAGTTTATCTTCAGCTTCTTAGAGTACCCCAGTATCTTCAGACTATCAAGGTGCTGTGAAAAACCAAGATCAGATTTCTGAAGGGGCATTTTGAGCTGTCTGCCTCCTGTGTCAGTCCACACACAGCCAAGTTAGAACTCACATGCTACCAGGGCTGTCTCGACTTGGGGTTAGAATGGGGATGGAGAAAACATCACAAGTTGAAGGTGACCAGCCAGGGAGAAACAGTGCCCCTGCTGCCCCACGGCTCTGTCACAGCAAGGCAAATCCAACCTGCCCATGTAGGGCTGGCCCTGGCCACCCAACATCTTCATTTTGGAGGGAGGCCAGCCTGGGTCAGGTGAAAAAGAGCAGGTGGAACCAGAGTGGTGTGTTCCCTCCAAGAAGACTGCTTTATGTACTTTTCAGTCATAAACTTTTTCTCAGCAGAAGGCAGGCTCTTTATTGCACTTAGTAGATCATTCATCCCAGGGTTTCACCTTTCCACTTTCCATGGAGCTTGTGCTTGTCACTCCTGTTGCAGGCTATCAGAAGGACTTAGCTCTTGGCCACATTTCTACTCACGGGTTATCATTAACAAATTTCCTTTTCTCAGGGAGTCTATATTTAAAAACTAGGACTTGTGTGGCTGTTCTGCAGAGCTAGACAGTGGAGGTCACCTGGACCCCACCCAACAGGCCTGTGGTGAGAAAGCCTCTGTTCTTTTTTGGGCCTGGGGCCAGTTAGACTTGCAACAGAGTTTACAAAAGCACTGGAAGACACTCAAGAAGCATGGGTGGAGCAGCGGAGGCAGAAAGGCAGGATTTGTCTGCTGGCACAGTGGTTTCTCTTGAAAGGGAGATGTACATCCTCAGAACCACCCTCCAGGTCTTTACTGTAATCCACCACCACAGTGAGGCACTGTAGCTCTAGCCAGTGTAGAAGTAGACATCAGAGGGTGTGGAGAGGGGACTCCCTGGGGAGCAGGGCCCTTTCTACAACTCTGAAAGGAGGGCAGAGCTCATTCAAGAAAGGGCTCATGAATGAGAAGAAGGCGTCTCAGAAAAACTCTCTGCTAATTCTTCCAGTGTGTGAATTCAGGATGGCTCAGCCTTTTTGTACCTTACCTATCCTACCGTGTCCCAGAGATCTGAGGGCAGAGCCAGCCTAGGCAACACATTTAGGAAAGCAGCTGCCTTGTGGTGAGCACCAGTTGCTGTGGGTAATCTCTTGTACCCTCTAAGACAGAGGTATAGCTATTACAGGCCCTTGGAGGAGACACAGAAGTCCAGAAGAGCTAAGTAATTGGTCAAGATCACATACAAGAGGTAGAGCCAGCTTTCCTTTGAAGTCCAGAGAAGATGATGCCACCACACTGAGAAAAATAAGATGGGCAGGAAGTAGTCAAAGGCCCACAGCTGATGGACCAGACAGGTTCTGGGTTTCACCTCCTGGTCAGATCCAGGCAGTGTTTATTCATGTTTCAAGGTTCGGGATTTGAAATTCCTGTTTCCCTTTGACTTTATACATTTTCTGCTTGTTCTCAGGAAGATTCCTCTGAAATTGCTGCCTGTGGAGTGGCCAGCCTGCCGGAGCTAAAGGTAGATGTCAGAGCAAGGTTCTCTGGGCACAGCCAGTTTTGAAGTAATGACAAGGGGGTGTGTTGGCAGTGGGACCTCCCCAGGCCTTAGAAGGATTGAAGGTGGGGAGAGCCAATTTTTACTAGGCATATAGCTCAGGCTATGCAGGGCCACTACGTTTGTTATGTGTATGTTAAAGTTGATCTAAAAAAAGTAGAGAATAGAATAGTGATTATCAAAGCCTGAAAAGTAGGGAGGATGAGAGAGGGTGGTTAATAGGTAGAGGGGAGCAGTTGGTAGGAGAAATAGCTTTCAGTGTTCTGTAGCACGTTAAGGTAACTATGGCTGACAGCATTTAACTGAATATTTCAAATTAGCTAACAGAAAAGATTTTGAATGTTCCCAACACAAACAAATGGTAAATATTTGAGGTAAATATATGCCAAGTATTCTGCTCTGATTATTACACATTGCATATATGTACTCAAATACCACATTTTACCCCATAAATATATACAACTACTATATATCAATTTAAAAAAAGAACAGATTCATAAAAACACCCCTGGACTTTTGCAATGTTTCCATGTTGTGAGTTCTGACAGTATCCACGTTTCACAGATCAAGAAGCTAGCACAGAAAGATGAGCAAGACTTCCAAGGCCACACAGCCCATACACTGCAGGCTGGGGACTCAGTTGAACAAGAGTCCCCATGGTGCCAGCCACCTGGGCCCTAGGCCCCACCAGAGAGCATCACCCAACAATCAACTTGTCCCACGTGCCCGGGAATCTGCTTCCCGCCCACCTCTTCTCCCCTCTGCTCCTCCCCACCAGCTCCTGTGTTCCCCAGCCAGGCCTCTTGTTCTTTAGTGGCAAAGATGCTCCCAACACACACGAAATCCACACAAGTCAGCTGAAGGTTTGTGGCTGCAGAGAGTTTCCACATGGAGCCTTGTGTGGGAGACATGCAGTTGTGTGTATGTGTGTGCACACATACACACACATGCATACACATACACACACACACACACAGTAGGAGCAGCCAGGGAGGGGCCTGTGAGGGAAGAATGTGAATGTACCCCAAGCCCTTCCAGAAAGGCGTCATTTTCTGAGCCCTGAGCAGGGCAGCATCCAGGGAGGCCCACAGCTCAGGAAGCACAGCTCACTGGTGGCTGCTGCTTCCTTCTGGCCAGCAGCCCCGAAACCAGACCAATGGCATGAGCCTTCATTGCATACTGCTTGTAAGCCAGTCTCAGTGCTTAGTGTCCCCCACCCTCGCCTGATGGGCTAATCTGGCTCGTGCACGCACACCCACAGTTGCAGAGAGGTGTGTGAACACAGGAGCCACGTCAGAACTAAATTTTACACTGTTTTTATCTTTGTTAAGGCAGTCCTTCCTAAGGTCCAGCCCGACATCTCTACAGAAAAAGGGCACCACCAGGATCCCTGAAGGACAGGTCAGCATGCCAGACAGATACGAAACAGACCATCTGCAGCTGGCCACACCTGTTGGAAACATGGAGAGCAAGCTGGCACCTTGCTCCCAGAGCCCTACAGCCTGGCCAATTCCATTCCAGCTTCTCAGTAAGACACTTTGCCCACCACAGGAAGCCAGCAATGCCTCCCAGGACCACAGGGACATGAGGGTGCCCACCTCAGAGCTACGCTGGCTCTTGCTTCCCTCAAGCCTGCTGGCTGCAGCCACACTGGCCCTGAGTCCCCTGCTACTGGTGACCATCCTGCGGAGTCAGCAGCTAAGGCATCAGCCCCACTACCTGCTGCTGGCCAATATCTTGCTCTCGGATCTTGCCTACATTGTCTTCCACACATTCATCTCCTCCAGCAACCTGGGTGGCTGGGAGTTGGGCCGCATCATCTGTGGCATTCTCAGGGATGGTGTCTTTGCTGCCTATATCAGCACCATCCTGTCCTTCACAGCCACTGTGCTGCATGCCTACCTGGCAGTCACGCATCCTCTGCATTACCTCTCCTTTTTGTCTGGCAGGGTTGCCCGGAAGACAGTGGCCCTTATCTGGTTGGTAGCCTGCTTATTTCCCACATTCCTCCTTTGGTTTGCCAAGCAGCAGGATGCCAAACTGGAGGTACAAGGGGCCTCATGCACCCTGCCACTGAGCCTGGACACCAGCCAGAGTCATGGCTCCCTGGCCACAATCACCCACACCTGCACCTTGTGTGTTCTCTTTCTATGTGCAGCTGTCATCACCTACTGCTTCTGGAGGATTTATGTAGAGGCCAGGCCTTCAGGCATCTGTGTACAGGGGTACTCCCGAGCCAGAGGCACCCTGCTCATCCACATGGTGCTGATCACATTATATGTTGGTGCAGGGGTGGTGTTCTCCCTGGACGTCATGCTGACCAAGTACCACCACATCAGTACCAGCACTCACATGTGGCTCCTGGCAGCCAACAGCGAGGTATTCATGATGCTTCCCCGTGCCATGCTCCCGTACCTGTATATGCTCCGCTACCGCCAGTTGCTAGGGGTGGTCCGGGGCCACTTCTCATCCAGGAGGCAAGGAGACATCTATACCATTTCCCAAAGCTACCAAGCCTACAATTTGACAGGCTGATGTTAAAAATTAACATCTTCAGAACTTGAGGACGAGCTCAAGTGATAATTTTTAATGTTTTAGTAGTTGTTAAGCAGAGAAAGCACTCTTCTAGTGAAAAGAAAATCCAGCTTGACAATGAAAGCAAGTAAAGGTCAACCAACCAGGCTGTATTCTAAGAGGGGTGAGGCCATGACTGGCAACACTCTATGGCTTCCTGAACATCCTGCTTGGCCACCACAAGAGCTTCACTGCTATCAAACATAGAGGTCAGAGCATTCTGAGAGCTGCAACCTGGAAGGGTGTCAGCAGATCTGCTGACTCCTGAGACTCTGGACCTCTGGTCAGATAGCTGCTCAGGGTAAGGGGGTGCCAAGAGAACCTGTTCCAGACTTGCTTCAGCAGGAAGTGTCACAGAGATGCCACCATAGAATTGGAATCCCAAAACATTATGCTCTTAGAACAAGTAAAGATAGAAGACATTGGCCCTTATGGAGGGCAGCAGTGAGGGAGTTTGACTGTGTGAGTGGTTCTGTGCAGAGAAAGAAAGTTCTTTGAGGATTCTTCAACAAAAGCCGTCCTCCAGGCAGGGTCAGGAAAGGTACCAAACTATTTTGCAATTGGAAAACTGTTCTCTGTGATTGGTGTCTCCCCGAGGACCTGAGCTTCAACTCAGGTCTCAGAGAATTTCCACCATAAAAGAACCTCCAAAAAATGAGTAGCACATAATCAGAATTCACAAACCATTCAGAAAAATGAGTCACTGTGAATAACAGCAAGAAAAAACACTAAGTGTACAGCATTGTACCATAGCTCCTTGAATTTTCAGACACTAAGTTAGTATAATCATGCTTAAGCCAGATGTGGTGGCCCAGCTGTCATCCCAGAACTCTGGCTGGCTGAAATAGGAGGACTCTAAGTTCAAACCCAGTCTGGGCAACTCAGTGAGACTCTGTCTCAAAATAAAAAATTAAAAGGGCTGGGATGTAACTCAGTGCAAAGGTCCTAGCTCGCTCGCCACCCCTACCAAAACTCATGTGTTGTAGGACATGAAAAATTACGCTAAAGTATGACCATAATGCAAAACAGCAACATGTATTTTAAATAAACAAGCATATTTGAGGAATACATAGAACTGATTTTAAATAACTAACCAGATTTGGAAAAGAATTAAATAGAACTTCTAGGAACAAAATATATAATAATTAGAATTACAAAAGATGAACTGTACTTAAATTAAATAACATATTAGAAACAACTGGAGGGAGAATTTACAAAGTGGGAAACAGGTCCAGATAAATTATTGCAAATGTAGCCCAGAGATGAGCAGTATAAAGGAGGGATTAAAAGACAATGTAGTTAAAATGGAAAAGACTAACACACTTTTAATTTGAGAAGTCAATAGAGGAAATATAAAAGGACAAGTATTTGGAAGAGATAACAGTTGATAATTGTTCAGAATTATCCAAACACATCAGACCCAAGAAATCCAAGTAGTCACAAGTAAGATAACAAAGAATCCACCAGAGATACTAAGCACAAACAGAAAATATTTACAGCAGGCAGAGACAAAGACAAGGCAACAGCACTTACCGGGAAGCTGACTTCCCCCAGATCAGTGACAACCTAAAGCAAAAGTAATAATGTTGTCAGTAAGCTGAGAGAAAAATGACAGCCAGGTAGAATTTTATGTATAGGAATTGATCTTTCAGAGGGTAAAATAAAGACTACACTGTAACACAAAAGCTGAAGGACAATATCCTAACAATACACATTCAGGAAACTTAAAAAAAAAATATTTCTGGTTAAAGAAAAATAATGCCAGATGGAAAGTTTGAAATGCATAAAGAAATAGAAAAATCACTGGGCAGTGATTAAGCCTGAATAACCATGACCTAGTTGATAAACACTATATAAAAACAATAAAAATGTGGAATTTGGCAGCTTAGAGGAGAAAATGTACTGTGCAAGGACAGCACATATATGGGAAAAGTCTGAGTGTAATCACAGCATTCGAAGGGCTAGAAGCCCTGGGGGAGGGCCAGGTTGACCTAAAATGTTGTTAAATATGCCTGTTGAAACAACTGAGGCAGCCAGAGGCACAATAGGCAAAAGAAGGTAAATTTCTGAATAGTCTAAGGAAAAAGTGAAATGAGTAAGAGAAAATACAATATCCAAAAGAAAGAAAGTAAGAAAAAAATACAAAGAAGCCAAGACAAATAAAAGCAAAAAAGACAGAATCCAAACAAAAAATTTGAATGAACTGAAACAATACATTTAAAAGGACTAAAATTTGATAATGAAAAGACAAACATTTGTCAGTTTTCTTTTGAATCAGATATCATTTAATTATGAAGCTACTCTAAAATGACAAAACATTTGGAAGTACAGCTATTGACGAAGTAGAGAAAAAAGTATAGAAAACAAATCTCACTAAATAAAGGCTAATGGAAAAGACAAACTAAACTTTAAAGCAAAATATTGCTGGAGTAAAGAGGTTGCTATACAGTAATGTAAGAGCCAATTTACCAAAAGATAGAAAATTAACACATACAATACAAAGGCTGACATTTTATAATGCAAAACTTGACATTATTGTGAGGAAAATTAACAAAATAGAGAACTTTAAGACTCTGATGATGAACAGAAAATAAGGACATAGAATTTCAATCAACACAGCTGACAATCTTTACTAGTGGACACATTTACAATATGGCTCTTAACAGACTACCTGAAATTTTAAGAAAATGTACGTACACTACTCCACAAAGCAAGTCTAAGTAAATCTCAAAGAATTAATTCCCTACAGATCACATTACCTAAGTCCATTGCAATTAAGTTAAGAGTACATAACAAAATGCTAATTAAATAATATATGCTTGGAAATGTTAAAACCACTCTCTTAAGCAATGACTAGATTAATAGACTAATTAATAGTGGAAATAAGAAAATACTTAGAAATGAGTAATAAAAAGTTATATATCGAAATGCATGATTTATGGCCAGCAGAATTTATAGGAATGTTCATGCATGTTCTACTCGAAAAGAAAAAAATTCTCAAAATAAATGAGCTGGGATCCAAATTGAGAAATTAGAAAAATAACCTTGGGTGTCAGTCAGTTATGGCTGTGCTTGGAGAGGCTGTGCAGGTGATCAAGGCCCCACAGAGGGACCGTGAAAGCATGGCTGTGGAGGCCCATCTGAGTGGCCTGGTACACTTACAAGGGTCTCTGCCAGGGAAGGAAGGGAGTGGGAGGCAGCCAGGAGGTGAGGATGGCCAGTGAGAGACACGGAGACAGGGAAAGCTGCTGCTATGCTGGTTGTGAAGACCGAGAGGGGCTGCAGGCCAAGAAAAGCTGGCAGCCTATCCATGCTGGAAAAGGAAGGAAAGAGATTCTCCCCTTGAGCCTCAGAAGGGACACATTTGCCAACTCTTTTGACTTTAACTCAGTAAGATGCACTCATCTTCAGAATCGTAAGATCAAGTACTGGTGTTGTTTTAACCCATCACAGTTTTTGGTTCAGTTGCTTTTCTGCTCCCCCGTGTCACAGCTACCAGCAGACTAACTTGGCCTTGTTCATATGCAGTAGCAAGCTCTCAAGAAAGCAGAAATGTCCAGTGTTTCAGAACTGGCACGTACACTGTCACATCTGCTGCTTTCCAGACCAAGCACAGTGCAAGGGAGAAAACAATAGAGTCTGGATCTTGCTACAGGGAGATCCAAGTCACATTGCAGGACTGAGAATGTGGCTTAGAGGCAGAGCACTTGCTTGGCAAGTGCAAGGGCTGGGGTTTGATCCCTAGCATGACAAAAAAAGCAAAACAAAACAGATGGCCACATGGTAAGATAGGAAGATATAGGGAAGGGATGTATTACCACTATTCTCACAACCTATAGCCACTTTGGAAAACAATAAGACTGAAGATGATTTTATTTCTGTCATTACAATCTGAGATACACACCCTAGAGAAATGTCTGTTCATGTACTTTATGTTCATAGAAGCATAATCAGTTAATAACACAAGTAACCATCAGCAAAAAAACTAGGTAAATGCATTATAAAATATTGTATAACGCTAAAATACTAAACAGCATTGAAAAATGAATAAAAAGTTGTACATAGCAATGTGGATGAATCTCACAAGCATATTGTTGTGAAAAGACAAGTCACAGAAGAATATATGTTTTCTGGTTTCATTAACATAAAATGGAAAGAAAGCGGCACATTAAGCAAACCCATGATCACAAGTTTGAGCCCAGCCTAAGCAACTTCATGAGATCCTGTCTCAAAATAAAACATTTTGAGGAGATGGGGTAAAGGCTTTGGGTTCAGTCTCCAGTACTGGAAATAATCAATATTTGAAGCAACAATTTATTTATTTATTTACTTATTTATTTATTTTTGCTCTTATAAAAAAATACACCTACAGTGTAGCTCAGCATGCCCAAGGCACTGGGTTCAGTCCCCAGGAGAGAGACAGAAAGAGAGAGAGAGAGATAAACTGAATACTCTAGAAGAGTGATGAATGAATATTAGCCCTATCAGATACATAGAAAATGTCATGATACTAGCACAGGAACAGTCAAATGCACAAAATGAAACAGAAAATTCAGAAATGTTTCAAAGTATATGCATGCTGGTAACTAAGCTGCTGTCCTTCAACAAAACTTCTGGCACAGCCTTCTCTTTGTGCTGCTAGGCAGGAGCTCTGCAGGCTCCCCTTCACTGCTGGCGTCCTGTCTAGCTCTGCTGAAAAAAGGCAGTGAAGAGGGCAGAGGTAGCTGACACTGACCCTTCCTCCATTTAAGCTATAGTCTGCACAGCCTCCTCAGCAGCACTTTGCCTCACAGAAGTGGCTGGGTCCAGTCCCACTATGGGAGAAAGAGCAGCTTCCATTTCTTGCTGACCTCTCTCATCACCTGCTCTGGGCCCAGCGTGACATGTGGATCCACTCCTCAGACCCAGAGCTGCGTTGGATCTCACCAGCTGGTGGTTCAGTCCCAAGACTTTAGAGGCCAGTGGAAGCCCATGTTAGTTTACCTGTGCTTCTGACTGAGTGGATAGCAGTCAGGGTCCCTATGACTCCTGCTTGATCTTTGATTAATTTGCTAGAGCAGCTCACAGAACTCAGAGAAATCTGTTTATTGGTTTACTGTAAAGAGTATCACAAAGGATATGGAGGGAGGGGTGAGAGGATGAGGTACAGGGAAGGGGCAGGGAGCTTCCATGCCCTCCCTGGTGTGCTGAACTCCAGGATCTCTGTTCATCCACCCCTCAGAAGTTCCCTGAACCATGCTCTCTTTCAGTTTTGTGAAGGTCTGCTAACAGACATGACTGACTAAATCACTGATCACTGGTGATAATCTCATCTTTCAGTGCCCCACCCTTACCCAAAGACTGGGGAGGGGCCTGCAAGTTCCAGTTTTCTAATGCTGCCTTGGTCTTTTCTGTGACCATCTCTATCCTATAGCTGCCTGAGAGTTGCCAGTCATTGGTCAGCTCATTTGCAAGATACTTACAAGATACTTATTACTTTGAAAATTTCAAGGATTTTAAGAGGTGTATGACAGATACAAGGAGGAAGACCAAATATATACCTCACAGTATCACACTGGCATCAGCATCCCTTCCTTAAAGGTCCTGACTTCAGTGACACAAAACCTTCGCCTCTAGGTTCTAGTAACCCCAACCACTTCCTTTTGTTCCACAATCTTTGTTTTTTTTCTGTTCCACAATCTTTGGGGAAAAGTTGCTTGTCTCAAGTTACCCTCTCTGTGTTACTCATCCAGGGTCCCCTCTCACATGCTTAAACATGTTCAGACAAGATATTATACTCAATTCTTTGTATGAAAATTATTAGTGTAGTTTTGTTTTTTTGATCATTCCTAACTAATACAATTAAATTAGAAGGATGTACAACGTAGAGATATTATATTCAATTCTTTGGATTACAATTATTAGTGTAATTTTGTTTTTATGACCATCCTTAACTATAGTAAAGGCATCATTTCACATTATAGAGAAATAATAATTTATTCAATCAATCACCTAGGATACCTAGGTCATGCAGATTAAAAACTAATTCCAGATTAATTAAATATTTAAATATACAAGGTCATAGAAAGCTTTAATTTGTTATATTCTCATAGAATAGAAATCTTTTTAAATATCTGGAACACAAGAGGTTTTTTTGTTTGTTTGTTTGGTTTGTTTTTTTTTTGTTTTTTTTTTTTGTTGTTGGTACTGGGAATTGAACTCAGGACCTTGTGCTTGCCAGGCAGGCACTTGTGCTGCTGAGCTATATCCCTAGCCCATAATTTTTTTTTATTTTAAAAATAAAAGAAGGAAAACATTAACAGACAGACAACCTTTTAGAAAATAGCAAAAGAACTGTTCCCGGTACCAGAGAAAAACCAAAA
>NW_004955459.1:244709-255655 GCF_000276665.1 Chinchilla lanigera
TTTTATTTTATTTATTTTATTTTATTTTATTTTATTTGTACTGGGAATTGAACTCAGGACCTTGCACTTGCCAGGCAGGTGCTTGTGCTGCTGAGTTATATCCCCAGCCTGAAACACAAGATGTTACAGGAAAATATTAATTGGCTTGTGTGTACAAATCTATAATAGCCCACAGAAGACAACAGTACTCTAAGTAAAAAGATTGACCAATAATTGTGGCAAAATATTTGCGATTGGTGTCAACAAGGGCTAGCTTCAAGTGGCCTCCTTCCTTTTGGTCTCTGATGTAGGTGCTGAATGGCAATGACAAGGAGCATAGAGGGGAGCAAAACTGTAAACATCACAAGCCAAGAAGCCAAAGAGAGTGAGAAGAAGAGAGTGGGTCCCATCAGGCCTTCCAAAGGCACAGCTCTCCATAAGGTCCCATCTCCTAAGGGCTTCATCACTCCTGAGATTACCGTTCTGGGAATCAAGATTTTCACACATAGACCTTTGGGAGACATTTAATATACCATATGTCACCTGATTAAAAATTGTCAAAGAACATAGACATAGTCCACAAGGAGACCGATAGCTGTGGTGTATAAACATGAATAGATGGCCAACCTCACACAATTTGGACCTTCAATGTCCCTCAAAGGCTTGGTTACCAGCTCATTGCACCATTGGAGGTCATGGAATCTTTGGGGTGGGGCCTCATTAGTGGGAGAAAGTTAGGTCATTGAGGCATCCCCTTAATGAGACATCAGGATCCCAGCCCCTTCCTATCTCTCTCTGCTTTCTGGCTGCCATGAAATGAGTGGTTTCTGCCTGAGACGTCATGACCACACAAGCCAAAAGCAACTGGCCTCTCAACAATGGACAAAAGCCTCTAAAACTGTGAGCTGAAATAAACCCTTCTTCCTCATAAGCAAATTATTTCAAGTATTTTATCATAGTAATAGAAAGATAACTATATGCCCAGGTAATAAAATGGAAAATAAAACTATGAAAGCATGCCGTTTTTCACTTCTTGGTCTGGTAAAAATTTAGTACCTACATGTAGACGAGAGTGTAATTAGTATGACTTATGAGAATGTGAACTATTCAAACCTCTAGTAAGGGCTATTAGCAATAACTGACATTTTAAATACAGCAATGATGCCTCATGACAAACACCAAATCATCTTGTCCATTTCATAGACTAGGAAACTGTGGCAAATGGAATTAAGTATCTTCTCCAAGATCACAGACTTCATAAAGAGTAAAGGTGCAATGCAAATTCAGGCAGTCTGGCACAAGCTACTATGCTCAGAACTGCTTCACCGTATGAGTGCTCTACCTGCTCCGCTGATCTAGGGAACCCACTCGTACTCACTATTCCTTGAACTACAATTACACATGTAAAAATTAAATGTTTGGCAGAATACTGGCAAGTAACCTACTTCCCTCCAAAAAAAGAATGTTTTAATGAATTATG
This sequence comes from Chinchilla lanigera, assembly GCF_000276665.1. Lineage (NCBI taxonomy): Eukaryota > Metazoa > Chordata > Mammalia > Rodentia > Chinchillidae > Chinchilla > Chinchilla lanigera. The sequence goes on from NW_004955459.1 coordinate 246,169, forward strand.
CAATATCTACAAAATAGAATGTAACACAACAATTAAATTACCAAGGCTTATGTACTTATATGAAAAAAATATGTACTTATATGAAAAAAATAACCAACATAAATTGCTGAGTGTGGAAAACAAGGAGCTGAGGGCTGCTGGTTCTTTTGAGAGTGGAGCAGCTTATCCAGGTCTAACTTCACACTGTAGAACTGATAAATGCTGGGCAAATCCTATCGAACAATTATAGAATCCACTGGAGAAAGACGAAAGAAATCAAGGCACTGCAGAAATCAAGGCACTGCAAATCTTTGAAATTAGTAAAACTCATAAGCTGTGTTTCATATTTATCTTTTCCTCAATGAACATTCCAGGGTCTCAGTTGAAACCTCAGGAGGGACAAATTAGTCCCTCTGTGTGAAACCATTTCCAAGATGCTAAGAGATCCAAGAAAAAAATAGGCAGATCCAGGACTGCACCGAGTACAATTTACTGGGGACTTACAGATATCAGCATGACCTTGTTGAGCAACAAGACCAGGTGGATTCCCTTGATTTGAGTCAGAAATAGGGAGGCTTATGAAGTGGTCAGTACAAAAATGACTTTATCCAGGCTGGAATGAATCTGGAATCTGATTTATTTCTACCTATCATCAAAGACATCAGGAACATTCCTGATGCTGATGTCATCAAGGACTTGTGAAGCTTCACATATCACCATAATTGTTCTCTCTATTCATAGTATCCTTGGAAAGTATGAAGGAAAACCAACTAAGGTTATTCACACACAATCAGGGTGGTTATCACTCAAGATGCTTGCAGTTGTGTGAAACTGAATTCATATACTCACACGAAGGCAAGAGCCATGCTAGGAGAGTATAAGTGAAACTAAAATGTAGCCCAGCACACTGTGGTGCACATTCCAACTGAAACATAGTGACAGGATGGAAAGTGTAGGAAAGTTATGGGAAATACATGTGACATGTTAAAAACAAACAAACATATCTACATCTGGAATTCCAGAAGTAGCAGATTGAGAGATGTAGTATCTAAAGAAAAACTAAGCAAGAATTTAAATCACAGATCAAAGATGGCCTGTGAAAATGAAAGAGGATAACCACAATATTTTACTAAAGAAGGAAATGAATGGAAGGAAAATCGTGCATTTTACTAAAACTGGAGAAAAGAAAAGACAAAAAATTTGAAAATAACTATAGGAAAAATGATGTCATCTTAAAAAGAGTAAAAATAAGACATATATCTGAGAAACAATAGAAGCCAAAAGAAAATGAAATAATATCACAAAGCCCCAGAAAAAGAAAAAAAAGCTATATAACAGTTTATAACAGTGTTGAGTCTTTTGAGTGATTGTTTTTCTTTTTTTATGTTCTTCTTCATATATTCTCTATGATAAAAATTTGCTAATATAAAAATTAGAGATAAATACATTACTTTACATTGTTAAAAATATATACACAAAGCAGATTTTTTTATTTTAAAGAGAAAAAAACAAAATTTCAAAACAAGATAATAGGAGAGTAACAATAGTTAATATAAGTTATCTTTAAATTAGTTATTCAGAGCACAAGATATAGGCATTTAATTGTCCAAACAATATTAACACAAACTTTTCTTTTCGATTAACTAAAGAAATTAGTAGTATAGCTATCTTAACTGTTTTGCATATATATATATATATATATACTTTTTTTTAACAAAGCAGATTTGATTTTTTTTTTAAAAAATGCAATTATTTACCAAAAAGCCTGAATAACAAGTATTGAGCACAAATACAGCCATGAACAAAGACACTCTTCAGGATGCAGAAACCACAAACAGGGATAGAGGGACACAAAGGCAACAAGTGGCCAGTGCAAACCAGTGCTGACCACTGGCAACCAAAACACAAAGGACTCTAGGGTTCAAAATATTTGATGAGGTAAAGTAATACTAGTTACAATAAATACAGATGGTCTAAGTGCTCCAATTAAAAGACAAACATTTTCAGACTGGTATATATATAAACTACCAATCGTTTATGTACAGTGTCACAGAGAAATTGAGCAGCCAGAGTCCATCTGACAGGGAGAAAAGCAAGGCTGCAGATCCCTTAGACACAGAGCTCTGGGTAATTGCTCTAGCAGATTTGCTTTACTACAATGAAAGGCCTGCAGCAATGAATTTATAGAGGAAAGGTTTATTTCCTTTACAGTTCGTAAGTGCAAGTTCAAGACCCAGAAAATGAGCCTCCAGAAAGTGCAGGCCTTCATGTTGGGAACAAGCAGTCGCATTGTGAATCAGGAGACAGAAAGAGGGGTTAGGTGGGTTCTGCAATTCTTTCTGAGGGCACCCCTAAACTCCCCAAGGACTTTCACTAGGCCTCATCTTCCAAAGGTTCTACCACCCTTCAATAACACCACACTGGAGACCACAATCTTAACATATGGGGGACACCACTTGTATTCAAACCACTGCATCCCCAACTTGGCAAACAATCAGCTGAGCACTACTCAAAAGAAATGATTCTTATCATTGAAAATCCTGACACCAGCTACAAGTGTAGGATGATAGATTTGTTTTCTTTTGTTTTTAAAGACTGTTAGTCAACTTTCTGTTGTTGTAACAAAGTATTGGACATAATCAGTTTATAAAGAAAAAAGGTTTATTTTTGCTCACAGTTTTGGAGATGCAAGTCCATGGCCAATTAACCCATTGTTTTGGACATGCGACAACACATCATAGTAAGAGCAAAGACATTCATCTCATGGGTGAGCAGTAAAAGAGGAAGAGATAGAGACCAGGGTTGTCCGACAGTCTCCTTTGACTTTGCAGTACTACTGACTTGACTTTCTTCCTCAGGACCCTACCTCTAACAGGTTCTACCAACTCCCAGTATCTCAGTGGGCTGAAGATTAAGCCTCATGGGCCTTTGGAGGAAATTCCAAACCCAAACTACTGATAGTCTTCTCCAGACACTAGGCTTTCCACTGCCTTGAGGGGAACTTTACTTAGGATACTATTTTCTGTAAAATGCAAAAGTGTAACTGCAGCTGAAAAAGTGGGCCAACCAAGAGACTGAACTAGTCAGAGTGGGCTCCATAAGACAGTCTTGCTGCTACCACCTCACTCCCCATGGCCCAGCCACATGCTTATCCCTAGCTGCAGTGCCAGGAACTCCTAGCAATTTGTGTGAGAGACTGAGGGACCCACAGCGCTATTTGTACAACCAGGAGACAGGGTGCTCACACTGTGGGGGAAGATGAGGCTTTAAGCAACTGACTGACTCTGGGACATGTTGCTTCCATTCTCTCAGAATATGGGGTGGGGGAGCTGGGATGAGTCACAGGCACCTCCTGGAAAGTGATAACCACCTTAGAAATGCATAGTTGGCTTTGTTTTTTTTGTTTGTTTGGTTGGTTTTTTTGGTTTATTTTGTTTTGTTTTTTCTCCGGTACTGGGAACCGAACTCATGACTTTGCGCTTGCCAGGCAGGAGCTTTTGCCACTGAGCTAAATCCCCAGCCCCCATAGTTGGCTTTGCTTTCCCGCTGTCTTTGATTCTCCTTTTGCTTTGTATTTGCTTTCTTGGCATTGTGTTCCTCAAAAGACATGGCATTTACATTTTGTCTTGTTCCTCTGACTTCTGAGGAACCTCAAGTAAACTATACTTGAAAGAGAGAAATCCAAACCACTTTTCAGAGGGTCCAAATACTCAAATGTTTTATCCGAGGAGGTAGTAAAATTTGTCCTTGCAATTGTACTGGCATACGTGGATAAAATCTCGTGGTTCCAAACAGTTATCTGCATAAGATGACCTTCTAAAAGAGAGACTATGCTGTAACTCACTCAAACAACAACAACAACAACAACAACGACAACAAAACCCACTCATCAGGTTGTGTGCACGTGTTGTGTGTATGAGTGCCTTTGCCATGCCAGCTGTCTGCCTGCAGTATTGCACTCTGCTGACCCCAGCCTGCGTCTTCCTACACTTCCTTGCATCTCCCTGAGCTCTGAGGCTGGCTGCCACACCTGCTACTCACAAGCAAACAGCAAAGAACTCACTCTGACCCCTGGTGGTATTTGTTTGTTTGTTTACACTGCTAACCCTACCTCTTGCTAGTTAAGCTTGTCAAGAAGCCAAAGCTCTTTGGAAAGTCCTGTGCCCTCTCATTCGAACAGTTCCAGAGCAGAGTTTCCCTGTTTCCTCCCTTGCTCTGTGGAGCCTGACTTCTCCCAGTGCCCAGTGTAGAAGCACAAGTGAGAGACTGCAGGGAAAAAAGCCAGACCCAGACCAGGCTGCAGGGGGCCAGGCAAGGTAGGACAAGCTGTTGGAGCACAGGTTGACCTCTCAGCATGGGCCAGCATCTCCATCTGCTGTGGTATAGGTAGCAGGAGCCCAGGACCCTTTCTCTAATCAAGGTCTTTCCTTGGGAGGTATAGAGATGGGTAGAAAATGTCTTTCTTGGCTTGCTCCAGGTATTGGAGTCCTCAGAGACCTCTTTGCTTTTTCCTAAAAATGTAGTCACCAGAGGCCTGTAGGGCAGCAGATGGCTAATCAGCTTGGGTAAACACAGGCAGAGAGATAAGAAGGTATCTGTGTTTGTCCCCAAGGTGCTAAAGTGAGAGGCAGTTTTGAAAACAGCTATCTGCTACTGCAGATTCTACTGACCAAGCTGATTACAATTTTTTCTGTTAAAGTGTCCCCTTACCTGAGGTGACCATAATGCTCCAAGTCCTTCTGCCTCTTTGGTGCCTTGTCCAGTACTCAGTTCACTAGCAGAGGTGGAGGCAGAGGAACTGGTATGGTCCAAGCCCACGTTTCAGGGTGTTAAACCTGGAAATGGGGAGAGGAGGTGGGGCAGAGAGTTCAGGCTCAGGATGAGAAGTCGCACCTCCAGGTGGTGTAAAAGGTCCCTGCCCGGCTGAGGAGGAACCACTGTGCCCCTCACTCAATGTCCTGGGTGGGAGGGACTGATCCACTCCCAGAAAGTCATTTTAGGACCAGCATCTCCTTCCAGCAGGACCATAGGGCTAGCCAATCCCTTAGCCTCCAGGCCTTGACTCAGGCAGGAGTGTGCAACCACCTGAAGGCAGTGGCACCAGCTTTCAACCTCTTCAGGGGAGCGGACCTCATTAGGCCTAACCTCATGGCACCCTGTGCTCCCTAGGTAACTGAATGGGGGGACAGCATATTCTCCAAGGGGAAGAAAGAGACATACAAATAAAGTGATAAACTGTACCTTTGTACTCTTTGTAAACCCCACAAAGATGCAGTCACAGATATAACTGATGAATGAGAGGGAGAAAGAGAGAGGGAGGGAGGGAGAGAGGGAGAAAAAGAGGTAGGCAGATGAGTGGTAGGAACTAACTCAGCAGGGCCACAAGGCCAGGCCTGAGCCAACCTCTCAGAAGACAAAAGCAGTACGAAGGCAGGAAAGACCCAGACTTGCTGGGCCTGAGGTGGGAGAGCTGGAGGTAGAGCCAGCCAGCTGCTTCTGGAGGAGCAGTAAAACCTGAAGCACCATACTGTCACTCTGCCAGGATCCACCATGCAGGACTGAGGCTCCTGGTGACAGCTACTCTGTATTTGTGACGCAGATTGCAACGCACTCCTATCAGTGGGCTGCTAGGGACCATTCCATGTCCAAAGGCAGGAAGAGGGAAAATTCTTCAGAGAAACAGAAAGAGCCCAGACAGGGGCTGTGGGTTGTGAGCAAGTGGAGCCACCACACAACACATTTGTCCTTTCATGGCTGCCACCCTGCAGTTTGCAAGAACTTCCACACACAGCTCCTCGCCCAACTCCCTGGGCCTCACCTTAAATAAAATCAAGACCCAAGAATCACCAGATATTTGAGGGAAACCTCCAAAGTACAAGACAGAAAACAAAACACAGACCACAGAGAAAATAGTGTAGGGGTATAAGGAAACTTGATTTTGGACAACAGAATGAAAACACTAGAAATATCTGTTAGGAGCTCTTCGAAACTTAAAAAAAAAAAAAACTATGACAAAAGCAGTTAAATATTCAAATAGACCATAGAGATAAATTTGGAAAAAATCTACCAAGTGGAAAAAATAGTAAAAAGATCAACTCAGTAATCCAACTTACAAATTCTAGTGGTTTGAAAAGCAAAGGAGTTCTTACTAAAAATTCAAGAAAATTTATAAAAATTTAGTTTTCAGATTTAGAAAGCTCCATGAGTGTTTGGCACTATAAACAAATTTTTCAAACCCTACCAAATCATTTATCAATATGTTTCACAATAACAAGAATGACACTAAAAGTCTCAGAAAAAGAGTAAAGTATTGAAAATGGAAAAAACAGGAATGATGCTATTATAGACAGCTAAATTACATAGAAATATTACTAGCAGTCAACAGGGCTAAGCCCTTGAAGGAGTCCATGCAGAACATTAGAACACAGCACAACTATGTCTCGAGGTACATCTGTGAAAGGCCAGACCTCAAGATAAAGATGGAATGACCAGGCCTATGGGACCAGGCTTATACTTCCCTAAGGTATAAACAATAAATTGAAGATTATACTCACCTGGTCCAATAAAGTCTAAATAGACATCAGTCACTCTGGTGTGTGACCAGGACCTCCTGACCAGTCTATTCCTAAAGAAGATCTTTGTTCTTTCCATGTGAACTTGCTACGTGACCTACTTCCCCGTTGAATCAATATTACCTAAATGGCTGTATTTGTAACTTTATTGGTTGAATGTAGTTTTGTCCCGCATTGTATCCACCTCATGAGTGTGCCCTATAAAACATCCTTTGAGAAGTGGGCTCATTGGCAACTGACATTCAGATCCCTTCCTGTCTCTTAAGAGCTGTCTCTGTCAATAAAGTTTTCCTACTCTTAACCGCCATTCTTCCTTAGAATTTATTCTTCAATTTTGGGGAATATGAACTTGGTGTATTTGACATCTAGCAGGTTAGGAGTTACATTTATTTCCCCTATATTAATGCCTTTGTACTTATGAAAGAAAAGTATTCCCAACCTCGAATTTAGTACTTGAATTCAGTCAAATCTAAGAATAGATCAGAATTAATTATATTGTATATTTGAGGTCCCCCAGAATTTACCTAAGGAAAATTCTAGAATACAGATAGCAGGAAAACAAATGAAGTAACAACAACAACAAAAACAAAACAAAACAAAACAAAAAAAAAACAGGAAAATGGTCCAACACAGCAAAGAAGGCAAACGAATTTCCCAGGTAGTGGTGCCAGGGACTAATCAGATCCCAAGATACCTATGGGGAATAAAAAAGACAAAGAGACAATATTCAAGGTGCAAAGGAGACCAAGAGGAACCTGTTTCTAGTAGACAGGTGCACCCCCCTCAGCAGTCAGCCCACTTTTATTAGCAAGCAAGGAGCACAGGAGAAGGGGTAGTTAGTGGGCTTTGTGGCAGACAGAAAAAGGGTTTTTTAAAATTAATTTTTTTTGTATGTTTTAGCTATACATAATGATCACGTTCATCAGAGGGAGTTTGCACCAGTATATGAGAAAGCATTTTAATTTTTTTTTTTTTTTTTTTTTGGTACCGGTAATTGAACTCAGGACCTTGCACTTGCCAAGCAAGGTGCTGTGCCACTGAGCTATATCCCCAGCCCTACATATCTTGATTCATCTTTTTTTCCATTCCCCTTTCCTCCCTTCAACTGCTCCTTCCCCCCTTATTCACAGAAGCTTTGTTTATATTACCTTCTTTCTAGTCTCTTCTTTTCTTTTCCCTTCCTTCTTTCCTCCTCCTCCATCTCTTGTTCTCTTTCTCATTTGAATATTTTCTTCCTATTTCCCAGTATCTATTATACATTTTGGTCCTTATTTACCCTTTCAGTATCTCACATCAGAGATGCAATGTGATATTTAAACATTTATGTCCAATTTATTTATCTTAAGAGTATGGACTTTTTTTCTTCTTCTTTTCTTTCCCCTTCCTTCCTTTCCCTTGCCCCTGTCTCTAGTTCCCCTTCCTTTTGTTTTTTTTGGTTTTTCTCCGGTACCGGGAAACGAACTCACTACCTTGCGCTTGCCAGGCAGGCGCTTTGCCGCTGAGCTAAATCCCCAGCCCCTCCCCTTCCTTTTGAACAGTTTCCTCCTATTTTACAATAACTTTTATTCACTTTGGTCCTTACTTACACATTCAGCATCTCACACCAGAGAAAGGATGCAATATTTACATGTGTGTTCAGTTTATTTCACTTAAGAGTATGGTCTCAAGGTGCATACATTTACCAAAAAAACCTTTAAGTTTATCCTTATTTATGGCTGAGTAGTACTCCACTGTATTAAAAAAATGTATCTTTTTTTATCCATTCACTTGTCAATGAGTATTTGGGCTGTTTCCAAGATTTATCTGTTACAAACTGTGCTACTATAAGCAGGGGTGCTATTGTAAGTGCATATTTCTGTGGTATGATGTTTTTATTTTTATTCATTTATTTTTTTACTTTTAAAAATAAAAGGAGGACAACATTAACAGACAGACAACCTTTTACAAAATAACAGGAACAGTACAGACAATACGGAGTTACAAACAAAGTGGTAGGAAATAAACAATGCTTGTTGTATTACATATTGATATCTTCAAAGTGGTGTCTCATGAAAACAGAGAGAGACATGCAATATTGCTCAATCAAAGACTCATTGACAGCTTCTCTCAGCAAAGACATAGAAGAAAGTAGAACAACTATGTTAACTATCCTGTATATACATACATACCAAATTTCTCCTTCTTTCCCTTCTCTTTTTCCACATCCCAGTTGCCCTTTACCCTTGAGCATTGTCCTATCATTTCACAATGTCTATCATACCTCTAAGTTTAAATTAATTCTTTCAGGTTTTACACTAGTGAGACAATGTGGTGCTTGCACGTGCAGGTCTGATTTATTTCACTTATGAGTATGGTCTCTAGTTGTGACCATTTACCTTTAAAAACCTCGAGTTTATCTTTCTTTATAGCTGAGTAATATTCCATTATATAAAAGTACCACAATTTTCTTCTCCAATCCTCGGTGGGTGGACATTTGGGTTGCTTCCACAATTTAGCAATTACAAACTGTGCTGCTATGAACATAGGTGCATATATATCATTGTGATATGATGTTTTTAAATTTTCTGGGAAAATACCCAGAAGGGGAATAGCTGGGTTGAATGGGACCTCTAGACCTAGTTTTCTGAGGAATCTCCAAACTGATTTCCACAGTGGTTTCACCAGTCTTCATTCCCACCAGCAGTGGAGAAGGATTCCTATTTCTCCACAGCCTTACCAGCATTTGTTATTGGTTGATTTTTTAATGCTAGCCATTCTTATTGGGGTAAGGTGGAATCTTGATATTGTTTTAATTTGCATTTCTCAAATGACTAATGATGTTGAACATTTTCTCATGTATTTATTTGCCATTTGTATTTCATGATCTCAGAAGTGTGTATTCATCTCAGCTGCCCATTTTTGGGTTGGGTCTTTGAATTGGGGGGGTTGATATTTTT
>NW_004955459.1:256080-350120 GCF_000276665.1 Chinchilla lanigera
GTCTGCTTTTTAGCCGGTACCAGGTTGATTTCATGACAGTAGGTTTGTAGTATAATTTCAGGTCAGGGATTGTTATTCCACCTGATTTGTCCTTGTTGTCCGGGATTGCTTTCGTTATTCTGGGTCTCTTCTGGTTCCAGATGAATTGAAGGCATGTTTTCTCGAGATCTGTGAGGTATGCTAATGGTAGTTGCATGAAAATTGCATTGAATCTGTACAGCAGTTTTGAGTATTTTCACAATGTTCGTTCTTCCTATCCATGAGCAAGGAATATTTTTTTCTATTTCCTGAAATCTTCTTCAATCTCTTTTTTCAGAATATCGTAGTTTTCATTGAATAGATCTTTGACTTTTTTTGTTAGTTGGATTCCTAGATATTTCAATTTCTTGGATGTTATTGTGAAAGGAATGGTTTCCTTAATTTCTCTCTCAGTCTGTTTGTTGTTTGTGTATAGGAATGCTATCAATTTTGGGTGTTGATTTTGTATCCAGCTATACTGCTGAATGTGTTGATTAATTCAAGGAGTCTTCTTGTGGATTATTTTTGGGGGGTCTTCCATGTAAAGTATCATGTCATGTGCAGATAGTGATAGTTTTGCTTCTTCCTTTCCTATCCTTATTCATTTTATTTCTCTCTGTTGACTAATTGCTCTGGCTAGTGCTTCCAGAACTATATTGAGGGGCTGGGGATTTAGCTCAGTGGCAAAAGCGCCTGCCTGGTAAGCGCAAGGTCGTGAGTTCGGTTCCCGGTACCGGAAAAAAAACAAAAACAAAAACAAAAACAAAAACAAAAACAAAAACAAAAAAAAAACAGAACTATATTGAATGGAAGTCTTGACAGCGAACATCCTTTTCTTGTTCCCTATTTTAAAGTAAAAGCTTCAGTTTTTTTCCATTTAGCCTGATGTTAACTCTTGATTTATCATAGGTGACTTTTGTTAGCTTGAGGTAAAGGCCATCTATTCCTATTTTCTGTAGGGTTTTCAACATGAATGAGTGTTGGACTTTATCAAAGGCTTTTTCTGCATCAGTGGAGATGATCATGTGATTTTTGTCCTTGGCTCTATTGACATGGTGTAGTACATTGATTGACTTGCATATATTGAACCATCCCTGCATTCCTAGAATGAATCCCTCTTGGTCGTGGTGTATAATCTTCTTGATGACTTGTTGTTTTCTGTTTGCTAGTATTTTATTGAGAATTTTTGCATCTATATTCATCAGAGAGATTGGTATGTAATTCTCTTTCTTGGTTGGTTCTTTCTCTCATTTTGATATCAGAATAATACTTTCCTCCAGGAATGAGTTGGGGAGAATTCCCTCCCTTTCAATTTCATTAATGAGTTTGAGAAGAATTGGTGTTAATTCTTCCATAAATTGCTTGTAGAATTCAGCTGTGAATCCATCAGGACCCAGGCTTTTCTTCACTGGCAAGTTTTTATTTACATTCTCAATTTCGCTGGTTGATATTGAGTTATTCAGGATTTTTATATATTCTTCATTCAGTTTTGGTAATTTGTATGTATCTTGAAATCTGTCCATTTCCTCTGTGTTTTCCAGCCTATGAGAGTAAAGATTTTCAAAGTAGGTATTGATGATCTTCTGAATTTCTTCAGAAGATCTCTAGTGATTTCACCCATTTCATTCCTTATGGCATGTATTTCAGTTTTTTCTTTCCTTTTTTGATAATGTTGGCTAAGGGTTTATCTATTTCATGTATTCTTTCAAAAACCAACTCTTTGATTCATTAATTCTTTGTAATTTTTTTAGTCTGCATTGTGTTAATTTCTGCTCTGAGTTTTATAATTTCCTGCCTTCTTTGGGCTCTGCATGTGACTTGCTCTGCTTTTCCAGGAACTTGAGGTGCAGTATAAGATTGTTTATTTGTGCTTGTTCTGTTTTCCTGAGGTGGGAGTTCACTGCTATAAATTTCCCTCTGAGGACTGCTTCTATTGCATCCCTGTAGGTTGTAGCTCCATTTTCATTTGTTTGTAAATAGTGTTTAATCTCTACTTTGATTTCATCTGTGACCCATTGGTTTTTCAGGAGGATGTTATTCAATTTCCAAATATTTGTGGAATTTTTTTGTTTTCTTTTGTCATTAATTTCCAATTTCATTGTACTATGGTCTGATAATATATGTGGGATAATTTTAATTCCTTTTCATTTACTTAAACATGTTCTATGTACTAGTATATGGTCTATTTTAGAGAACGTCCCATGCACAGCTGAGAAGAATGTATATTCTAATGCTGTTGGGTGGAACACTCCGTAAAGGTCTACTAAGTCCATATGTTCACACATTTGGTTAAGTTCTGTTATTTCTTTCCCAATTTTTGTCTAGTTGATCTATCTCTTTGTGACAATGGTGTGTTAAAGTCCCCTGTTATGATGGTGTTGCTACTTATTTCATTTTTCATGTCTGTTAGAATTAGTCTTATATAGTTGGGTGCACCTATATTTGGTGCATAGATGTTTATGATTGTTATCTCTTCCTTTGAAGCTTTCCCTTCCCAAGTATGTAGTGACCTTCTTTATCTCTTTTGACTGTTCTTGGCTTGAAGTTCACGTTGTCTGCAAACAGAATAGCTACACACACTTTTTTCTGGGTTCCTGTCACATGGAGTATTGTTTTCTATCTTTTAATTTTCAGGATTTGACTTTCCTTTGGAGTGAAATGTGTTTCTTTTATACAGCATATAGTTGGGTTTTGTTTCCTAATCCACTCTGCAAGTCTGCTTCTTTTGATTGGTGCATTATGACCATTTACATTGATGGTTATAACTGATATGTACTGGCTGATCTTTGTCATGCTATTTTCCTGCTCTTGGATCCTCCTTCTTCCTTCTGTTTAATTGCTGCCCTGCTTGGTGGTTCCTTTCTGTTGTTGTTCTTGAAGTTGAGGTCTGTTTTATTGCTTTCTAGTAAATCTTTTAGTACTCTTTGTAGGATTGGTTTGGTGCTCATGAATTTCTTCACTTGTCCTTTATCTTGAAAATATTTTATTTCTCCATTTAATTTGAGACATAGCTTTGCAGGGTACATCAATCTAGTTTGGAAGTTGTTTTCTTTCAGTACCTGAAGTACTTCACTCCAAGCTCTTCTTGCCTTGATGGTTTGTATTGAGAAGTCTCCGTGATTCTGATAGGCTTTCCTTTATAGGTGATCTGTTTCTTTTCTCTAACAGCGTTTAATATTCTGAGCTTTTGTTGAGTTTCCAGGATCTTAATCACTACGTGTCTAGGTGTAGACTTATTTGGTTATGATGAACTGGAGTTCTATATGCTTTACTTATCTAAATGTCTGATTCTTTTACCATGCCTGGGAAATTTTCTGCTATTATTTCTGCAAATAGTCTTTTTATGTCATTTGTGTTGAAACCTGCTGTTTCATTAATACCTATTAATCTGACATTGTTTCTCTTTTCTTCATCTTGCAGTTGTTCAGTTGTTATTTCCTGGCTCCTTGTTGTTTTTAAGAGATCCCTCCTTTCCCATTCATTGGTGTCTATGCTGTCTTCAAGGTCTGAAAGTCTGTTTTCAGCTTCATTCAGGTGGTTTTGCAAGCTTTCAATTGAATTTTTATTTCCTGGATATCTGTTTGCATCTGCTTCATACCATCTAGTTCTTTTCTATATTGTTCCCTGAAGGTTTGATTGAGTTGTCTATGCTCTTCTATTTTCTTGTCTATGTCATCTTTGTATGTGTTGAACATTTCTTTCATTATTATTGTCATTTCTTTTCTCACCTGAGACATTATATCTGATCTGATGCCTTCTATGGCCTGATGGAGTTGTTTCTTTACTTCAGTTGCTCTTATTTCAGAAATTTTACGTGAATGACTTCCAGGCTCTTCTGTGTTGATGCCTCCTGGACTTGTTTTGGGTGGTGTGCAGGTCTGGGATTGCATTTTGCTCCTTCATTTTGTCATTTTTGAAGAACTAGAGACTCCCTGGAGTGCAGTCTCACTGTTCTGAATGTTGGTGAGTGGCAGGGTGAGAGCCTGAAGATCCCCAGTGCTCAAAGTAGCTCTTGTACTGGTGATTAGTGCCAGCCCAGCCTGGGCCGACTCACTATGTGTGTGCCAGATAACCACTGAGGCCCCAGAGGGTGCCTGAGGCTTTGCCTGCCCTGCACGCTATTAAGGGAGAGATAGCCCAGACTCAGAGGATTTTCTGAAGTTGTCAGGAGCTCAGCCCAGCCCAGTCAGACACGCTATGGGTGTGGTGGGTAGAAACCATGGCCCCTGAGGGTGCCCAAAGTTTTGCCTGCATTGAATGCTGGTCAGGGAGGAAGAGCCCAGACTCACCAGGCTTCCTGAAGGTGTCCAGGGTTTAGCCCAGCCTGAGGTGACACCCTATGGGTGTGGCGGGTAACCACCAAGGCCCCAGAGGGTGTCCGAGGTTTCACCTGCCTTGCGTACTGATCAGGGAGGTAGAGCCTAGTCTCACCAGGCTTCTGGAAGATGTCTGTGGTTCAGCTAGCCTGGGGCAACACCCCTACCCCTGCATTTTTCTTATTTCCTATTGCATCGAAAATTGTCTTCCGCCCTTTGACTTTCATTCTATGAATTGCCTTTTGAGTTAAATGTGTTTGTTCTATACAGCATATTGCTGGATTTTGTTTCTTGGTCCTCTCTGCCAGTCTGCTTATTTTGATTGGTGAAGTGAGGCTGTTTATATTAATGGTTATAACTGACATTTGTTAGCTTATCTTTGTCATGCTATTTACCTTCTCTTGATTTCCCAGTTTTTCTTTTTAATTGCTTCTCTGCTTGGTTGTTCCTTTGTATTGCTCTTATAATTTTGGTCATTTTTTATCTCTTTCTAGAATATCTTTTAGTACTCTTTGTAGGGTTGATTTGGTACTCATGAAGTTCTTCAGTTGTTCTTTGTTGTGGAAATATTTTATTTCTCCATTAATTCTGAAGGTTAGTTTTGCAGGATACATCAATCTGGGTTGCAAGTTGTTTGTTTTAGGACCTGGAATACCTCACTGCAAGCTATTCTTGACTTGATGGTTTGTTTTGAGAAACCTGCCATTGTTGGGAGCCACTGGAGTTGGTTGTTGGTCATATGTGTGAGGGATAGAGACAGAGTGCCTCAGGGAGTCAAGCTACTTCAGTATTGCAAAAGGTATCCTGTTTGGACAATTACAGTCGTTAGTCACTAGGCAACAGTATCTCTCATGATACTACTTTGCAAATGTATAAAATAAATGCCCCTACTGTTGAAGTCAGTCCTCTTGCTCATCAGGCAAGAGGTAACTCCACCTGACCCTGGCTATCATCTCTTATCTTTATTTTCTAAATCCTCTGAGAGACCACTGACTTCCACAATTGGTGCCCAACGTGGGGCCCCCGGTAAGGAGAGTGGTGTGTGGGGGGACACTCCCCAGAATTTCTGTGCACAACAGGGTCAAGGAAGAGATTGGTAGGTCAATAGTTAGCACTGGAGTGTTATGTTGACAATTATCAGGTGTTAAGAGTGGGCACGGAAGTCTACTGACCTTAAACAGTACAGTTACAAAAATAGGCTTAAGAGAAGACCAAAGAAGAAGAGTATATTGCATTATTAGTGATTAAAATGGGACAACTACAGTCTCAAGAATCACAGGAGTACCTGTATGCAGAAATGGTTTTGGCATGCTTGATTCCTATTTTTACTTTTCTTTTCTGGATTGTGGATAGAAGGGGTTTTAAAACCACAAAGGATTCAGCTGGAAACTATACTTTAAAGTTAAGTCCCAAGCCCAAGCTGCACAAGGCACAGGCCCTGCCGGGCACAGAGGTACAAAGTGGGTTCAGGGAGAGCCTTGGGCTTGAGTTCTAGGCAGATCTAGCTGGGACTCCCGGTCACCTGTGTGTCCCCATAGCCTGTCAGGCTGCAGCCACTGGCACGCGCTGCCAGCTACCAACATGTGTGCCAGAAAACCAATGGGCAGGACATGACCATGGTGTACCCTGGCTCTCCCCACTGGCAGCACCACAGGCCTGGACAAGGCTGTGCCTGAGTTTGGCACCGGAAATTCATCTGGCCCAAATCAGTGCCTGTTCTCAGAACTTGGGAAAAAAACAGACATCCTGGAGTCAAATGAGAGCCCAGGGCAAGAGCTACAACTGGTGTGCCAAGAAAAACTTGTATGCCTCTGCCGTGTAGCCCACCTGTCTGCTTTTGCTTGGGAAGGGGGAAGAAATGTGGGAGTGAGAGCCCATTCCAGGTACTAAGACTATGGAGCCGCTGCTAGGAGCTCACCCTTCCCTGAGGTGGTGGAGTGGAGGCTTGGACCTCAGTCCCTCCTCCAGATTCATATTAACTCCTAAAATGGGGCCCCCAGCTATTCTTACTGGAGTCCATGGACCTTGCCTCAGGGTACAGTGGGACTCCTGCTAGGCCACAGCAGCCTTATTTTAAAAGGTCAAAACCTGGTGTTATCGATGCTGATTATACAAGAAGAATCAAGGTTATGGCTCAATCCACTCAAAATACTGCTCAAATCACCCCAGACTCTCATGTTGCTCAGTTAGTCATTCTTCCCTTGACAAAAATTGGAAAATCTATAAATAAGGAAAGGGCATCCAAGTGCTTTGGGTCTTCAGGCACCTATTGGGTTCAGAGATAAAATTGATTACTTAAAGGAAAAACATTTTTAAGGGCTCCTAGACACAGGTATAGTTGGCCTCCGGGTGTGGCAGCTGCAGCTCCATAGGCTGTGGTTGGTATTTCCTAGCTTAAAGGAGGGGCTGAACTGCTGACTTTGAGGGATGCAAAAAGGCCATTCTTCTGGGAATAGCTTCCAAGGAACAAACGCTCACAGAGAGCAGAGCAGAATTAAAAAAAAAAAAAAAGCTTTTACATTTTCCCCTTAAGGTGATGAATTTAAAAGGCTGTTTCCATCCTCAAGATAAAAAGTTTGCCTTTAGTTTAAAACAAATCATATTTTCTGAGGTTTATAGGAAGGGAGATATTTTTAAAAGATTATTAAAAACCCCATAGTTTCTATAAATAAAACCTTGTCCCTTGTCTCAAAAAATGTATAGTTCAGTGATGGATTTGGTCTCTTAGAGTTAGAGCCAAAAAATTTCCTCATTTTAGATTATGCAGCTAATAAAACTGCCTTGTTTTAATTACAGTTTTCTTCTTGACATCATATACAGGATTTGTTGCTGATTTGTGTAAAAGCCCCACCACAGACATCAAAGGTTCTAGTTTAATTCCCAGTTCCCACCCCTGCCGTGGGGTTAGATCTTCATGTCTACCATTCCTGGAATGTATGGTTGTAAACTAGTTGTAAACGCCCTGTCCTTCCTGGACTCCCAAAATGTATTGTTCTTTCCGTAAATGCTCTACCCTCCCAGATTCTTGGAATGTACTGTTCCGGCCATAAAAAAAAAAAAAAAAGAAAGAGTCCCCTCATAGTTACAGATGTGACATGTGTTTGCCAAACAGGATGCAGTTTTAGGGTATAAAAGGTACTCTCGTCCCTGGATGGGCACTGGTCTGATCCTTCCCTGCGTGGAGGCTCTCAGTCAGTCCCTGGCCAGGAATAAAGGCTCGTCCTAAATTCCAGTTGGCAGTCCGTGTGTCTTGGTGTTTGTCGGTCGGTCGGTACCATTTGGTTCGTTTCTGGTTGCGAGTCCAGAACAATTTGGGGGCTTTTGTGAGCCTTTGGTGCTCTCGTGATTCCTAGTGATGTTGATTGCCTGTTTTACAGTCCAAAATTAAATTGGTATAAAAAAGCTTTAGTATTTTACAAATAGATATAAAAGTTTAAAATACAGTCTAAAAGCAGTGCGGTTTAAACAGTCACTTGATTTTGACATCACGTTTAAATAATGGCAGGCCTAGTGTTGGCCTCCAAAGAGTACAAGCTATGATAACTTTTTCATATTTGGGTCACCTATTCCAACAGACAATTTACCCAAACTGGTTAGATCAATCTAAAATTATTTTCAGACTATTTGGTATTATTAATTGGCTCCATCCAAATTTTAGACTAATTTCTCTGGTGTTATTAATTGTCACTATTCTTCAGACAAGTTATTTCAAATTGCTTCTATTTTCACCGATGGGTCATCTCAGATTAAAGGAGGTTATATGACGGCTTCCTCTTCCAAACTTTTGGATACAGGTTTCTCACATTATGATCCAAATTCAAATTACAAAAACAAAAGGGGAGTCAACCCCTCCCACTTCACTTGTTGATATATACTAATTAAATTTTTAAAATTTTACAAAAGATGGAAGTACAGCAGCAGAAAGACAATTCCATCAGGTAAAAGAAAAAAACGTTAGGAAGAGTCGTTTGGAGAGATCTCCATACCAGACAATGGAAAGGACCCAGTCCACCACTTATGTGGGGTAGAGGGTATACTTCTGTTTCTCCAGAGAATGCTGAGTGACCTATTTGGGTACCAGAGCTTGCTGTCTGGGTATATCATGAACTCAGATTTGGAGAAGAAGTTGGTTCTACCTTTCAGGAAGCTGAAGTACAGTCCTGTGACAGTGATGCCTCAGAGACTGTTTTACAGCCCATAGACAAGATGAGGCTAAACCTGACTTGAGGCCAACCAAAGAAATTGACCTAAAAGGCCCAGGAAATAGTAATCAAAATGGGAATTAAAGATTTAAATAAATGACAGAGTATATAGAGATAAGTGAGCTGAAAATTTTCAGTATTCTTAAGACATAATAAAATACAAAGAACATACATATATATATATTCATTATAGATTAAGGATTGTGTTTTATCCAAATTTTTCTGATAAGAGATCTCTGCTAATTGACAACAAAATCTGACTAGTCTATTTAAGTTATAAATTTCTGAAATTGTAATAGAGTTACTGTAATTCAATTTGGTCAAAAACATATTTGAGTACCCTCTGATTTTGTAAAGATGTTTGTTTGTTCTGTGTACTTCTTTACATGTTTGTCTGTCATTCAGTGAACAGCTGTTCTCCTTTATTTTGAGCTCAACAATATTTCTTTTATCATTTGTTCATAATACAATTGGGTTATGGATTTAAAAGCATGTTTTCACCTGAGTTACCAGCTGGTTTAAATAATATCAAAATTAAGGTATTTAAACACAGTCCTTAGGATGAGGAGAAATTATTTGGGTAGGACTCCAATTGGTGGAGAAGTGGCCAACCTTTATTCATTAATAAGGAGCCCCCAGTGATCTCCATAGTCTCTTGGAAGACACCCCAATAATTGGGTCATTTGGTCAAAAGAAAGTTTTTCCATAAAAACTATAGTAAGGTTTTCTCATAAAAGATGCTCTTGGTACAAAATTAAATTTTAACAAAGGTTTTCACATGTGTACGGTAATTCACTAGTGTTAATCTCATAGTGTATTAAATGTATTCATGATTCTGGATGTACAGGTCTTCCAAACTGTAAAACAAAGATTATTTATTGTGATAAGACTTTCCTTCAGAATAAGACTTCTACCTTTAACAAAAACTTGTGATGTATATCCCATTAAAGGACAACAAATTAGATTAAAGCTTATTATATATTAGATACAGATAATTGGTTCATGCTATGTCAAAATGAAAATTTAAGTATGTTACAAAATATTATCATGATTGTCATGTAGCAATGTTATATATGGCTTTGATTTCTAAAGTGTTAAGTAAAAATATGTAACTGTTGTTTGTTAACATTCTATGAGGATTTAAATATTAGGATACCCATGGTTGTTAAACAATAATGGTTCAATTTGTATATTCTAGGGCTGGGGATTTAGCTCAGCGTTACAGCACCTGCCTGACAAGCACAAGGTAGTGAGTTTGATTCCAGGAACTGGAAAAACAACAACAACAAAAATTTGTATATTCTAAGGTGTTTGCTATTCAGATCGATTATAATATTAAGCTTACTGTCTCTCTTACAATGGTATGTCATTAATCTTCTCTGCTGGATGTTTAACAACTGAGGTTTGGAGACCAAAAATTAGAGTTAAATTGCACTAAGAGTGATACAGCAAAATAAAAACTCCCAACCTGAATAATATCTGGGATGAGTTCACGTTCTCTAAAATCAAAGAATGAATTTTAGGAACAACAGAGATTAAGAGCAGAATATATTTATTATTGAGGGAAAGAAAAGTAAGCTTCTGTCCAAGAGAGGGACAGAAGGGGGGCCCAAGTGGGTTACCCCAAGACCCTGTCTTTTCTAGGGACTTTTATAGAGCAAAACCAGGTGAGGTGGATCCAAGGTAGGGGAAAATGGACAAAACTATGGTCAGACAATAAGAATTGTTCAGGTAGAATTGATTAAATTGGGATCAAATGGGGAAGTGAGTCACATAGCAAACTGGTATGAATAAAGAATAGGGGCTTTTCCTGTAGGGGTTGGGTCAAGGACTCCTCAAGATGATTGCTACCTATTTAGAATACCAATCCCTGAGTACATAATTATCTTTATTAAATTATAAGAGATATAAGAAATCCTTAAATGCAAAAGATCACAGTAACAGGCTGATGCTCACGAATTAAGAGGACTCTACTGTGGAATGAATCCTATCCTTGGATTCTAGGCACATGGCAAGGAGGCAGGGATCTACTTTTGCTTGTACTCATAGGCCCTCGGGGTGCCGAACCTATGGCACATGTGCCACAGTGGGGTGTTTGTATCATTAAAAGCTCTGAAAGGTTCGGCGCCACTGCATAGTGGAAGATGTTGCAGGAATCCTGATGGCCAGAACTTCCAGAAAAGTCAGGACTGTACCAACAACAGTGTGTGTGGGGGCGGGGGAGGGGGGAGAGACTGAGTCAGCCACTGCTAGGAAGAAGGTTCAATTTTAAGAAATGGAGGAAGGTAGCTCGAACAATGGTGCTGGGTCATCCTGGCTGGGAAGCCAGCTCCAGGGGAGAGGTGTCTAGATTCTTGTCAGACCAAACCAAATCAGCCCACATCAACGGGAGAAGCACCTTGTGTCCAGGAATTTGTCTGTCAAACTGGGCTAGGAAGGGAGCCTCCAGAGCACAGGAAAGTCATAGCCTTGTCCACCACGGGAATCCTGCTCTCCTTGGGGTCTCAGCCCCAGACCCTGCGGACGCCTTCTGTGTCCACCCCTCCCGCCTACACTCGCCTCAGCTGCCAGCCCTCTCTGGGGCTCAGCTCTTCACTGGCACCCACTCTGAGTCCCTGAATTACTCACTCCGTAACGTATCCCTGCCCACTCCACTCCTTGTCCTGCACCCTGCTGGGAGGGAGCCTGCACCATTTCTCCTCCTGCAGCCTGCAGCGTGGCACAGCGCCAGCAGACCCTACGCAGTAATACCTGTAGGGAAAGTGCCTCTTTCATCACCATTAGTAATAGAACTAGGTCCAGAAAGGCACGTCAAGAAGGCTCTGCCTCATCTGCCCACGCTGGCTGGCCCCTTCTGCAAGCCTGCTCGGAATCCTGGATAACACCCTTGCTGGAGTCCGCGGCCCTAGCTCCAGCTGCAGCGGAGGGGACCCACACCTGTGCTTTCGCGGAGCTGGGACTGCACCGGGGGCAGGTGCCTGGGCCTTAGGAGGCAAAGCCACAGCCCTGCGGCAGGCAGAGACCCAGAGAAGCGACGGAGGCAGAGGTGGAGACAGGGACTAGAAACACAAAGCGAGGAGGGCGCCCCGCGCACGCGGCCCTCAGCCCCGCCCCGCCCGCTGCTCAGACTTCGCCGCCCTCGCTGCGAGCTGGGCTGGTGCGCGCCGCGGGTTCCCGCTGGCGCTGGGCGCTGACCGTGGTGCTGAGCGCTCAGCTCGCGCGGCACCGCTCCCGCCGGGTCACTACTGCGCCCTGGGACACTCCCGAGGCCCAGGGTAAGTCTCCGAGGCCCTGAACGGCTAGGTCAGTCCCTTCCCTGAGGGTATGGATGTGGCGGGGAGGAGGAGATGATGCGGGAATCTCGTGAGTTGTCTCCAGGAATGGGAGGGCTGAGTTTAAGGACCAGGGCGGGGCTCGGTCATCCCCGCGGTGCCCAGCTCCCAGGTGCGGGACTCGGGGTCTGAAGGCGGTGACCCTTTTAGGTTAGGCTAAGGAATGGGAACACCCTCCCTCCTAAGACGCTGAGGCCTGGGGAGGAATGAATACGGTCGTAGAGCCAATCTTCTTTCAAGTAGGCAGGTGAGAAACACCCAGGGGCGCTCTGAGAAAAGATGGGCCAGACCTTTCTTTCCCCAAAGGGCCCTTTGTCTCCTCGGCGTGGGGGTGGGGTGGGTGGATGATGTTCTCCACCCTGGATTCTATTTCTGCTTTATAGCCCGCCCCCACCCTAGAACGCAGGATCTTTCGGTCCACAGGGGCCATCCCTCCATCCATCCAATGGCAAGGCCCCCTGTTATAGAGACGCAGTCCCGCCCCATAGCCTCCACCCACCCAGCTTCCCGGAAGCTCCGCTCCGAGGCCTGTGCTTCCTGCCACAACATACCCTTTTTACTTCATTACTGATTTTCCCAGATACTGAGGGCTGGACAGTGGGAGGCATGGCAAATGCCAAAACTACTAGGTAAGTATTTTATGCCTTAAAGCGCTTGTGCTGCATGTGCGTTCCTCGGGGTTTTTTATTTTGCTCCATGAAATCAAACACTCAATCATGTCCATGTTTAAAAAGGAAAGAAAAAAAAAGAAAGAAAGAAAGGCACAGCATTACCTTCTTAAAGGAAAAAGGAAAGCTTAGACAGGAGAGCTGAAGTTAATCGTCATATAGAAACAGCTAGTAAAATGAATGTGCTCAATTTGCAAATGTGCTCAAAGTCCATGTCCATGTGCTCAATTTGCAAAAAGTCCATGTCCATGTGCATGCTGGGGGTTGATTACAAACTTGAACATCTCTGTCATTATTTTCTCCCCACTAAACTGTAGTCTGGCTTCTAACCCATCCCCTTACCTCCTCCTTTGACCCAAATTTTCATTTCTTCTGTAGCTGGAGTCACTTGTGAAAGTTAAAAATTGGCTGCTCATTTGCTGTTGAAGGCTGGCTCCTTATGGCCTGCAGGATAAAGGCTGGGGCCCTTTCTAAAGCCTCAGGTTGGGGCTGGTCTACTTGGTCAGTCTACTGCCTTAGCCCACTGGTCTGTTGCTCTGGACACTGGCCACCTTCAGGTCTTTAAATAGTCTCATTTCATCTGAGCTTGTTTTCAGGGTGTTTCCTCTGACTGAATAGGTTTCCCACATCTTTACCAGGTTGTCCTCTACTATGTTCTAGCTTTGGTTTAAATATCACTCCTTAAAATGGAGTTGATTAAATGGATACAGTGTGTGGTCTCTGCCTTCATGGAATTTGCAAGCTCATTTTAGAAATGAGAGATTTATTCCAGGCTTGTGGTTGTCACTGAGACATATCTTAGAAAATGAGGCAAAAAAACTGTTTTTAGAATGAAAAGTTCCAGACCCAGCATCCTATTTATGAAACTTGGATGTAAATAAATGGTTAAGGTGTCTCAAATACAAAGAATTTCATCTAAATAAGTAACAACTCAGTGTAGCATAGTTGGAGTCCTCTGCTTTGGAATTTTTTGTTTATTGAGGAGCAAGAACAAACACCGGAATGAATAATTGGTGGTTACTGAGCACTGCAGACGAGAAAGGGAGGGACAGACTACTTTTTGGGGGGAGAGATGTGGCAGAGAAGGATCTGTCATATTTGGGGCTGAGTTTCCACTGACAGATCTGTAATCACGGAGTTAGAAAGTAGACTGTGCATTTTGGCAACTGAGATCCTACATACATTTGTCCACTACCCTCAGGCAGTGACAGTGCCAGCATTTGACTGTCCACATAAATCCTATTCTGTCCCTGAGAACCGATGTGGAAGGTGGCTGCTCAGCCTGCCTCCTGCCAGACTGCAGGTCCATCCATACACATCTCCAGAGAGACAGGAATGATAAATGTTTTAATGTAGAAACTGACTACAGACTAAAGAACACATGATTGTCATAGTTTTGATGTATCCAGTGCACTGTCCTGCACTTTAGTACTTGCCCTGTCCATGTACAGAGTGCTAAATAGACTCAGAAGTAGGCTTGGTGACATGAGCAACTTGTAGCTATTTTAAGGGATAATTTTCCAAGTTCACAGAAAGTGAAATTTCCACTTGTTCATGAATTTAGATCAGTTGACTATTCTGTCAAATAAACCATTTTAGTTCTTGTAATTCTAGAATTTTGCACACAGTAAAATAATCCTCATTTCGGTCTGCTTGATGTTATTTCCAAAGATGAGCAATTTTTTTTTCAAAACACACAAAAAAGGTGAAATAAAGACAGTATAATGAATGTCTCCAAAATGCTTGCCATTGAAATTACACCTTCAATTATATTTTTACTAAATTTCTGCAGGTTACCCTCATCACCTAGTATATTCAGTTTCATTGTGCTTTCCCAAATTCACCCCAAGACCACATTTATATTATAGTACCCTTAGATTTCTAACAAAAGACAGTTTGGGCTATTAATTCATAGAATATCAGATTCAAATCCCAGCTCTGTCACTTATCACCTGTGTGACCTGGGCCAATCTGAATCTGAACTTATTCTTGGTAAAAAGGGTGTTAAAACTGGCAGCCAAGAAGCACTTCCATGTTCAGGGTGAAAGGAGAGACAGTGAGGGTGCATGCCAGGGAGATTCTCAGAGGACACTTTTGGCTTTCTCCTTTATAAGGTTATGGACTAAATTGCCTTCCTAGTTAGGTGAGTATGACCAAGACTCAAGTCTGGGTAGTCTGACACCAAGAAGCAGGCACTCAGTCCTGGGTTGGAGGGCTCAGATAGTAAGGACGATATTGTGTGCTGGACAGCTTGTTAGTGCTGGGTGAGGCCTTATCTAGGCTGCAGAGGGATGTATGGAGTGGAACAGTGCCTGCAGGTGCAGGTTGGGAAACACTTGGGCACATGCCATCTGGCAGGTGGCAGACAAGCCAACATGAAAGCCTGGGGCACTGTTCCCCAAGCCAAGATGCTGAGTCCAGATTCTGCAGTTCTGTTGGGCATGCCCCCCCCCCTTTTTATCTTCTTCTCCAGCCAAGAGTCCCAGGTACCACTTGGATGGGAGGAAGTGCTACCCACAGGCAGGAACAGGTGGAGGCCCCTGAAATGACAGCTTTACCAATCTGGCTGTGAGATAGGCCCTCTGCCCACCTGGGTTCTTAATGTGGCATCTCAGGGACTTTTGCACTGACCCTGTCACCCTGTACCTGTCAAGCAAACGTCTGGGAGTACTGTGAGGCTTCCTTGGTGGTGCTTCTACAAGGCAAGCAGGCTGACAGAGCCACTTGTCCTCTGCCTGCTATAGGCACCCTCCAAGGTGGGAGCTGGTGAGTGAATGCAGGGGCTGCCCACAGAGCAGTCCTCCTGGACAGTCAAAGAAACCAGCCACAATCTCTCTCCCCCAGTCTCTCCCTGGGGAGATTGACATAGGGCAACCCTCAAACCACTCACTGCTGAGGATAGGGGGCAAAGGAAAAGTGGCAGACAGGAAGCATTTCCACCAAAGGAGAGGCCATAAGGGTGCACACCAGAGAGACTCTCAGAGGAGGTTTTTTTGGCCTTCTTCTCTTTTCTGGTTCCTGAGGATCTCCACACTTACCCCAAGGGAAGCATGCTTAAAAGTAGACCCTTACTCCTTTCCTCCAAATCTGCTCCTGGTGTGGTCCCCACCCCAACCCCATGCCTTGCTTTGCTCCTGCCATCCTTCTTCCTTGACTTTTCCCTCTGTGGTCAGTCAGTCCCACTCTTTTGGCATGAATCTGAGCGCTCCAACCCAGGACTGAGTGCCTGCTTCTTTTTCTTCTTGAGGTTAGTAAATCCTGGTGTTGCACCTTAGGGAAGAACTTGGAACTTTACCACCAATGTGGCGTCTGCCTTACTGCCCAACCTCAGCCTGTTTGGACTTACTCCCTTCATTTACTTTCTTATACCCAACTGTCAGATGCACCAGTCTTCTAAATCCCCCTTCTTCCACCATTCATCAGCAAGACTTCCACAGTGCTTCACTGACTTGAACATAAGGCCATATCCCCCAGATGTGCCAGGACAATCAAGTTGCCTCAGATTTTGTGTTACCTAATCCAAGTCCTACACTCAAGGCAGACCCCACTGCCATTCCCATGGAACTCAACCTTGACATCAGAAACCTCATCTATCAGTGATATGTGTGCAGGTAACAGCTGTCTGCCTGTCTGGCTTATGATACTCTGTGTCCTAGTCTGCCTCCACCAACGCCCCCTCTGCTTTACACTAGGAGGTTCTTTTTCTTCTCTACCTTCAACCTCTGCATGCACTGTACTAGATGCTGAAGTGCATCTTGTCTAACAGCTTCTCTAGACTGAGCTTTGCTGCTGCCAAACTTGCCTCCCCTAGTCCTGGAGTACAATGTACACCACTTACTCCGTGGATGGCTGGCTGCTTCAGATCTGAGAGGTAGGTAAGAATGGAGTTCCTGTTAGCTCTGTCTCCCCCTGCAGCTTGCTGAGTTGGATTGTCCTCTCCATGCACTCAGAAGGCCCATGATATGTCCCTTCTGATGAGGTGATGAGGGTAAACTGAGATACTATTAGTGCATAACTGGCCTGCAGATGGGAGTCTGAACTACCAGTGAGAGAATGCTTGGATGGGTCACAAGCTCAGGGAAAAGCAATCACCAAGGCCTGCAGTCAGCTCTCATTTTTATTTCTTCTGTGTGCTTTTAGGCTGTGGACTCAGCTCTACGTATCAGCGGTCTATAAAGTGGGATGGTACATGAAGATGGGGTGGGGTTTTTCCAGCCATCTTCTCACCTCCACAGAAAAGCCACTGGGACTACTGAACCAGTTGTGTAAGCAAAGGTGGACAAGAGCCTCCTGAAGCCCACAGTCCCCTCAGTCTCTGATACTAAGTGCCTCTTGCTTTTCTCCACAGGCACTGGGCACCAGCAGCATGGAGCTAAAGAGGGGAAAGACCTTCATCAAATCCAGCCTGCAGATTTCCCATGAAAAACCCTCAGACTCAGCAGCTGCTGCTCCAGTCAGGGAGGACGCAGGCCCCTGGTCAGTCTCACTGGGAGGGCAGCAAAGGCTCCATGGTGAGAAAGGCTCCCAGGTGAGTCCTAGTGACCAAGGGCATGGCAGGTACCCCAATAAGGGAGCTCAGCCCCACCCTGATGGAGGCCCTGCAGCCCTCTGTGGAGCCACCTTCAAGCTAGTGCGGAAGAGCAAGACTCATGATAGTGTTCCAGAAGCCAGCAGGGCAGCCACCACCACAGGGCAACTGGTGGGCAGCACAAGCTTCCCAGGGCCTCCCAGTGGCCCACACATAATTGACTACCGCCACTTTGTGCCCCAGATGCCCTTTGTGCCAGCTGTGGCCAAGAGCATCCCAAGAAAGAGAATTTCCCTGAAAAAACCCAAGAAGTGCTTCCGGAACCTATTCCACATCCGCAGAAACAAGACTGAGAACTTAGCTGCCCTTGAAGGCAAAGGAAAGAGCCTGTCCTCCCCTGGAGACCCATCAGTTGTTGCAGGGCGACAAGGTCAAGCCTTCTTCTCCCTGGAGGAAGGCCTGGGGTTGGACATTCTGGGCCAGGACGTGTCTGACAGCGAGCTCCTGCCTGACTCTCTAGACCTGTGCCGGGTCTTGTGTGAAGATGTGGCCTCCCTCAAGAGCTTCGACTCACTTACAGGTTGTGGAGAGATCTTTGCAGATGAGAGCTCAGTGCCAACCCTAGAGCTCAATGACAGCCCCGTGAGCCCCTCCCAGGTGTCTCAGGCCCTGGAGAGCAAAGCTTCCAGAGGCCCCTCCCAGGGCAGCATAGAGCAGCTGGCTTTGCCCACCCAGAATGAGGTGTCTGATTTCACTAAGTTCTGGGACAGCGTCAATTGTTCATTTCGTCAGCAGCAGTGCACCCTGCTGGGCCCATGGCTGGAGGGGCCCCAGGGGACAGACACAGCCAAGCTGAGACCCGATGTGGCTGGGTTGGCCGAGCTGCCCCTGTTCCCCTGTAGGGGCCCTCCCAGCGGATCCAAAGCCAGCTCCACAGACACAGGCACCCCCAAAAGTGAGCAGCCAGAATCTGTGTCCACAAGTGATGAGGGCTACTATGACTCCTTCTCACCAGGCCTCGAGGAAGACAAAAAGGAGGCCCCAAGCCCCAGCACACCTGCGGCTGCCTTTCCCAGGGACAGCTATAGCGGGGATGCCCTTTATGAGCTGTTCTATGATCCCAGTGAGGGTCCTGTTGGCCCGAGCCTGGATGATGATCTCTGTGTGTCTGAGAGCCTGTCAGGCCCAGCCCTGGGGACACCACTGTCCATGTGCAGCTTCCATGTTGGGGCTGAGGAGAACCTCGCCCCAGCACCCAGCCCCGACCTGCTTGGCCAGGGCTTCCTGCAGAGCTCTTGGAAAGGCAAGGAGTGCCTGCTGAAGCTCTGTGACACGGAACTGGCCATCACCATGGGCATTGTCAACTGGCTCCGCCGTACCCCACCTGTTGCCAGCCCTGTCCCCATGGAGCCCAAAGACCCAGAGAAAAAACTGGAGGGCAAGAGGGACCAGGCCCCGGATGTGGGCAGCGCCACAGTATGCTTGGCACCTGGCAAGAAGACGCACCTGAACACCCAAAGCCTGCTTGCTGGAGAGAGTATGTTTCCAGGGGGAAAGGCAAAGGGGACCACGAGCCCATCCCAGGACCACCCCCTGGAGGAAAGGCCCCGAGGCCACCCTGAAGGCTCGCTCTCCTCTGTGGAGTCTGCAGCCAGGGCAGCAACAGATACTTCTAGGAAAAGCAAAACTGTAAGCCTGCCTGCCTGGCCCACTTCACAGAAGGGGGCAGGGCCAGCTGGAAACCCAAGGCAATGCCAAGGCCCTTGGAGGCCTGGTTACGGGGGGAAGACTCTAGAGGCAGGGCCTGCCCTGGCGGGGGGTTGTTTGGCCCATGTGGCAGCCCTGCAGATGCACTTAGATGGCCAGCCTCTCACACAGGACATAGGTAGTGGGTTCTTCAGGCAGCCTCAGGCCTGGGACCCCAACTTTCTGCAGCAAAAACAGACTAGCAGCTCCCCTAGTGGGGTCACTATCTGTTGTCTGCCCTCCTTGGCCAGCTCACAAGACCAGAAGCATCCAAACTTCATCCTGAACCTGAGCCAGCTCAGATTGGAGCTCCCCAGGTTGGGTGCCCAGGCCTGCACCTCTGTGGAGGACCTGAACCTGCAGCGCAGCCCCAAGGCTGTGGGTCAGACAGCACACAGGGGTTATCTGGACTGTGGGTCTCCCTCAGCCCCTGCTGCCCAGGGGAAGCCCCAAGGCCAGTCCACAGAAATCCTGAGCCTCACTCTAGATAGCCTGCGGTAAAGGGCTCCTCTACAAGTGTCCCTAAATGCTGCCGCAGACTCCTGGCTTGCAGTGGGGCTTGGAAGTGATGGCCCTCAGGCCAGTCATGACCAAGCCCCACCCATAGTACAGGCTCACCCTCCCAGAAACTGTCTTTATGGCCATATTCAGGAGATACTAGGACCCAAATCTCCATGTTTTTCTCTTGATGTAAAGACTGTTGGGGGAAGTAGGGGCAGGACTCAGGCAAGCAAGAAGTGAGATATTTCCATGAGGAGGTATTTTCAGCTAAACCTAAGACCAAGGACAGCTTAAAACTGCAAACACCTCACTGTTCTTCAAGCAGCATGTTAGAGAGGAGCTCAGGTCTGAGACTGATGGAAAAAGAAACGGTCCACACTGTAAATGAGAAATTGATAGTCAATCTGTTGGCTTGTGTTGTGTGGGAAGCATGAGGTCCAAGGCTCAGGGCAAGAGACGGAAGTGGTAAGATCAGAGGGTCTGCTGGCCCCACCCACGGGATCTCTGTTCTCAGTCCTCAGAACACTGAGCAGAAGCAGCCCCACCTAAGCAAGAGTCTCGAACCAGCCAGTATCAAGCATTACGGTACAACCCTGCCAGGGCTGACCAGACTCTGCCCACCCCTGTTGATGGGTGTTTTGGAATCCTCTGTCACAAATCATCCTCTGTGAGTAATGGTTTTCCTCCACTAGCACTCTCCAACTGAGACCATGGTTGGAAAAATACTGTCTGGGAAGAACCCAGTTACTTCTTCCCAGCTCCACCATTCTACTTTCAAGTAGCAGAAGTGACTCCACCACCTCCATACTGTTAGTGTCCCCATCTCCTTTTCAGGAAAACTCACTTTGAATAGGGCTGTACACATCCCCAAAGCTGTAACAGATGCACAGCACCCAAACATTCAGAACTGTGAAGGGAGAATGCAGCTGGTATCCTCAGAAAGGGCAGGTGTCCTTGCTGGCCCAGCACCAAGGCAGCAGGTTCAGGGACAGATGGCCCATCCCCTTCCTCTAGGATTAGATTCTACCTCAGCCAAAACACTGCCATGGATGGATGGTACAGGCACCTGTGAAATTTGTTTTTAGCGGGCAGGGAGAGGTTAGATCTCTGGCAAACTACCAGAGAAGTCACAGTTCATCCAGAACTCCCAAGGGGAGAGAAGGGAGCTGCATTATCTCTGGCAGGGAAGAAAGCAGGGGAGGCATTTCAGTCCAGGCTGTAGCCCCACAAGGTGGCAAGGCTCTCGTATGGTACCTGACATTTGACTTCAAACTAGAAATGCTCCTGTGACTATCATTCACAGCAGTGCTGCAGCCTGCTATATGCAAGGTGCCGGCTGCATATCCTAGGTTCAAAGGGTGCGGCGAGGGTCCAGACCAGCCTCTCCAGACCTGAGATATGGAGGAGTCCTAGCACCAGCATTTCTGTGACTCCACATCTGATTCCTTCTCCTAGTACTCCTACCCCACAAAATTGCAACCACATTGCTAAGGCTAGCTGTGAGCAGGTTACAAGTAGATCAGTCAGCCAACCACCACAACAATCTAAATGCATTTTTTATCCTCACTTTTCAGACCTAGAAACCAAGATGTGGACAGCCCATCACCACAAAGTGTGTGTGTGTGTGTGTGTGTGTGTGTGTGTGTGTGTGTGTGTGTGGTTAGCAGGGTTTGAATCTCATCTCCAGCTGCAAAGCCCCTGCTCTTCAGCAGGCTCCAGAACTTCTCCCTGGGTAACCATGGTGAACACCTCCCTTGGAACCTTTCTCCTCTTGTTCTTTCAGGCTACAATGTCTGAGCCCCCTACAGTGCTAGCCAAATGTCTTTTTGTGAGCAGGCTGAGAGCTTAGAGGAGGCCATCCTCTCTCAATCATGGACCTGTGGCTTTGTACTATACTTGACAGAGTAAGTGCTCAGTAAATACTTGTTGAAAGAATGAAGTGTTGAAGAATGGTTTTCTGATTTCTTCTTGACCATGAGCTTTGTGCCTGGAGAAAAACAGAACAGAGATTTAAATCAAACTCCGCTTGACAATTAAGTGTCTCTCCCACAGCAGGGGATAGTGTCCTCAGCACGCCTTGTAACACAGTGCCTCATGGTGATGGGGTAGAACCCAACCAGGCCCAAGAGCAAAAGGACAGGAACTAAGGTGGCCAGGCCTGGCCAGGCAAGCCTGGAGTCAGTGGGAGCTGGGGGTGATACCTAGGCTGCAGGACCATGGCAAGGTGTGACCTGCAGTACCCTGGCAGCAGGGCAATGGAAACAGAACTAGGACCATGCCAGTATGCCCATTTTCTGTGTGGGGGTCCCAGGCATCTATCTAGGAGAATGGAGAAGGGTAGTATGACCTTCTTTGGGTGATTTCTCTCACTACAGCCTGCTACTCCCCAGTGAGAGGACTCTAGGCAATGTCAGCCATCCTTGCTTCTTGAGGCCTCAGGGTGATCCACTGAGAGGAAAGAGAGAACTTTTGGTCCTAGTCCAGCTCTGGGGGTGGAAGAGGCCTGGTCTGGCATTTTAGAAATACTGGTTATTTCTAACCATCTTGGAAACAGTTTTCTCCATGTGAAATGAAACATTGAAAAGCAGTTCTACCTGTCCCATGGGGAGCAAGGGTCTCATGCAGGGCTGCACAGTGTCAGTGCCAAGGGTGGCAGAGTGGCCCAAGGCCAGAGAGCTGGGCCACAAGGCAGGCCAAGAGGGCTGGGGAGTGAGAGGCGGGGCTGCACTGGGCAGGGCTAGAGAGATGGGGGAAGGGGCTGGGCTGGCAAGGAGGTGGAGACCTTGAAAAGGAGAAGGGTCACACCAGGAGAGGATGGGAAGAGCCTGCAGACTGTCCATGAAGTGCTGCTTACCTTTCCTGTTTCATGTTATTTTCTAAAATGGGAAAAACCCATGGGGTAAAAAAGGAAAAAGCCACAGAGAGAAAAATGGTGAAAATCAAATTTCTATCCTTTCTCCTTCACCCACCTATAGATACAAAGTTTATTCACACTTACTACAACCAATCCAAACACCAGGAAGCACAGCACTTCCTCCCACTCTGCCCACGCTCCTGTGGATCCTCATGCCCTTTCCAGGCCCTTTCAGTCCTTTGCTGCCCAGTTCTCCCCACTCACCCTGGTACCAGCTCCCTTCCTTTGAACACAGGAGGCACAACCCAGTAGACAACAGTGAATCTAAACAGCCTCCAGTCATCGGACAGTCAAGTTATTTCCCATTTTTGTTGTTACAGTGCTGCACTCCTTTGTTCTCCTAAATATTTTCTATTAAAGTCTCTTCAAAATTGTGAACACAAAATTTACCTTAACAACAAAAAGATGTATTTTGTAATGACCAGTGTTTTCTGCTTCCATGATGCTCTCCACTGCCCAGTTCTCTTGGATACTGAACCTGGGCCTTCTGACCTAGTGGGGGTACAAACAAGACTATGTCAAGGATGGTGAGGAAGCACACAGGCAGAGCTTTATTGGAAAGGTTTTGCCTCCAGGACAGGGGGCCAATAGACAGAAAAAGTTGGGCTGGCATCTTACCAAAGTAGAAGCGAGTTTTTATTGGGGTGGCTGCAGTGGGCTAATGTCCAGGAATTGTCACTGGCCCCAGCACAGTTTCAAAGGTGCTTTCTTTTCCCATGCAAACATCTCAGCCTTGAGGATTGGGGGCCAGATTATCACAGGACCTGTTATATTTGTTCCATCAATGCCCTGCCTTACACAAATAGCATGGTCTTGTGATAAGGACAGGCCACTGCAGTTGCTCAGGGAACACATGTGTGGTGATGGTGATGGTATCCAGTGGAAGAAAACACAAACCGTGCTTTCAGCAAGTAATAGGTTGAGGCCCCAGCCTTCATTTGTCCTCTGTCCCCCTGCAGTGACCTCATCTAGTTTATTCTTGAACATAGTAGGACAAAGGCATTTTAGCTTTGATGATGCACCTGTATTTTGAAGTTGATAAGTGATTGGTTTCTTGCCCCGCTGTAATTCCTGCTGAGTTGCTATGGCACCCAAGCCAGTATGGTGCTGCAGGTCATGTGGTATGGTGCTGAGTCACCGTGGCATCCAGCTAATATGGCGCAAGCCACTAAAGGCCATGTGCTAAGCCCCACCCTTCTTCCACTGAGTCGAATTACAACTTCCTACTTCCCCTTTTGTAATATCCTGTTCCCTTTTCCCCGTGCTCCCACCCAATCCCGGTCTGCCATGTCAGGCAGTGCGCCTCCTAAACCCCACTTCCAGCCTGGGGCTATTTAACCTCGGACCCCACAAAAGATCGGTAGAGGCCACGTTTTTCTCTCTCTTGTGGCCTTTCCGCGTCTATAATAAAGGCATTTTATTCTGTTTCACTTCTCTCTGCTCTGGAAAAACCTATCAATAAGATCTTTCAAAGAATGAGAATTAGAAAAGAACACACACCATGCTTTCAATGGGTCACAGGCCCTGTATTTATGCCAAGGAGGCCACCTCCTCTTTGTCCCTCTGATGAACTGTTTCATGTTGAGGCCCTGATGTTGACACCTGGACTCCATGTTCACAAAAATATATCATACATCTTGTCATTAAGAGGGAAGTGGTTGCTTTTTGTTACTACATGTGAAGGCCTTGGAATTCATCATCCCATCCTTCAACAAAAAAAAGCTGCACAAATGAAATCAGTGATTGTGCTTGACCCATCAGAGGGTCGGGGTCTGGGTGCATGGCCTCCCAGAAACCTAGAGAGATCTGTGGATGGTGCAGAAGTCTAGAGAGGCCAAGAACTGGTGGGAACACTCAACCAAAAATTCTGACAAGGTGCTGCCTAGTACAGAAGGGGTAGTGGGGCAGCAAAGGGAACCCATAGTTTTGACAGCTTTTCTAGGTGAGGGTCATGGAACGATCTTCCTCCCTGTTCTGAATTGTGAAACCCCTCACCCTTGTCCCTAACAGAGGCCTCTTATCCAGGGAAGAGCTTCTCCAGGACTGCACTGAAACCTTATTCAAGCTGCAAGAAAGGAACTCACCCCACCACCAGTTTTCCTAGCCTTCCTGTCATACCTAAGGAAAAATAAATAGATAAAGGGATAATCTAAAAGCGAGAGAGCAAAGTGAAAATGCACTGGACACACTGACCCAGGAGGGACCAGCATCAATGGTTTCACCCCGCTCACTTTAGGTGCAGCCAGTACACACTAAGAAGACCAGCGACCCCCCGCAGTCCCTTCTACATTGACCACAGCTGCTGCCACCACAGAGACAAAGTCTAGAAAAACAGTGGATTCCAGGTAAGAAAGCTACATGACACAGCTGAGTGCCAGGACACAGGAAGACAGAGAAGGGAGGGAAGAGTAAGTGCACACAAGTCATTAGGAGACTGGTGCCTGGAGCTGTGACAGCACTAATACAGCCCCAGGGCCAACAGACTCACATTCATCCAAGCATAGCAAGCCCATTGATGGCCTGGGGCATGGTTCGGTGCTTCAGTGCTTTCCTATCATGCACCAAGCCCTGCATTCCATGCCCAGAAACACCGACACTTCTTGACTACAAGACCAGGACCTATAACTCTGTTTTGTCTGGCTTTAGACAAAAAATTCTAGGATGCTCTTTCAAAGGATAAAATTATAACAGCTTAGTTTATAAATCTTAATTGTGTCTATTTTCTGTTTCAGAATTAGGTAACACCATTCCACAAAATAGAATAAGTATTCCAATGATATGTACAGAAGATGAGGGTTTTATATACAGAGAAAAGCTGAGAAACCAGAAACAAAATAAAGAAGATCAGTCAGTTCAAAGTTATTTTCTTTGGAAAGGCAGGGACATGGGGATAGAAAACTAGAAAAATAATTGATTAACATCAGGTTACTTCAGGTCACTTTTTTATGACAGGGTTGAAGCTGTGGGATCTTCATTATTAAGACCACTGAAATTAGCTTGTTTTGAAAATGTGGCATTTTCTTTCTCTCCCAATTTCCACAAGCTTATTTTCCACCCAGTGATGTGGAGTGGAAAGTATGAGTGTCTCCATTTTGATTCTTAGTCTGGTTTGTTGGATCTTAATCAAAACAATGATCTCCTATAGTATTGTTTAAGGTGGGAACAAAAAAGTCTGAAGGGAGAGTAATCGTCATAACTAGGTTCATATATGACAAAGATATTGCAGTTATCAGACAGGGTCTATAAAACAACCATGATTAGTACATAAGAGGTTCTACCAAAAAATGTAGACAATATGCAAAAACAGATGAGTAATGTAAATTGATAGAATTCTAAGAAAAAAGAAAATCAAAAGAAACCAGTGTAACCACTGTGGAAATCAGTGTGGAGATTTCTAAAAAAAAAAAAAAACAAAAAACAAAAAAAACCCAGCAGGACTAGAGGTTCCATTTGACCCAGCCATTCTCCTCCTGGGTATCTTTCCCAAAGAATTAAAAGCATCATACCCCAGTGATATATTCACACCTGTGTTTATAGCCACACAGTTTTAGATAGTCAAATCTTGGAAACAACCCAAGATCCCATCAAATGGTGAATGAATAAAGAAGATATGTTTTTTTTATACAATGGAGTACTACTCTGCCATAAAAAAGATACACTTGAGACATTTCTAGGAAAATGGATGCACCTTGAGTCCATACTCTTAAGTGAAATAAATCAGATGCACATGTGTAAACACCACATTGTTTCTCTGGTGTGAGTAATTAAAAGTGTAAATAAGTACCAAAACATATAATAGGTATTGTGAAATAGGAGGAAAATGTTCAAATGGGGAGGGGAACAAGGTAAGGGAAGGGGGAAAGGAAAGAAGAGGAAAAATTAAAAATTAAAAGCATGAGAAAAGAAGGAAAACATGGAAACAAAGCTTTATAAATGGGAAAGGGAGGAGGGTAGGGGGATGGGGAAAAACAAGTTACACCATCTATAGGTACAACTTCTCTATGACAAATGTGATCAT
Organism: Chinchilla lanigera; assembly: GCF_000276665.1. Lineage (NCBI taxonomy): Eukaryota > Metazoa > Chordata > Mammalia > Rodentia > Chinchillidae > Chinchilla > Chinchilla lanigera. The sequence goes on from NW_004955459.1 coordinate 282,324, forward strand.
TATGTATATCTAAAATGAACTAATAAAATCTAATTTCAAAAAGTATACCAGGGGCCAGGTGAGGTGGCCCACATCTGTAATTGCAGCAGTTAGGAGGCTGAGGCAGGAAAATTGCTGTGAGTTCAAGGCCAGCCTGACTACATAGCAAGACCTTGTCTCAAAAAAAAAGTAAATAAATTTAAAAATAAAGTGAATTATCATGGTCTTTATAAAAAGAAAAATGTTAGAAGTGAAAAACATTGACTCAGAAATGAAAAATTGTGACAGACTCATTAATAGACTCAACATAATATGCATAAAGAGCCAGTGAGCTGTGCTAAGAAGTCACTTGCAACAAACAAAATTGAAAACACAGCAGACCAAAACTTATGGGGTACAGAAAAAGCAGTGCTAAGCAAGAAAGTCTATCTATGATGTACCCATGGAAAAGGACAACATCTCAAATCAATAAGCCCAACTTCATATCTTCAGAAACCAGAAAAAGAAGAGTAAGCTCATTCAAAGCCAGAATGACAAAAGTTAGAGTGAAGGGGGATAAAACATGGAATAGAAAAATCAGCAGAATCAAAAGTTGGCACTTTGAAAAGACCAACTTGATAGACAAATCTTTAATTAGATTGAAGATAAAGAGGGAAGATTCAAATTACTAAAATTAGAAATGAAACTAGGGCTGATAATACCAGTTTTACAGAAATAAAAAGGATTTTAAGAGAATTCTCAGGACATTTGTATGCTAACACATTGGATAACCCACATGAAATGGACAAATTCAAGAACACATTTCTACCAAAACCAGTCATGATAAAATGGCAAATTGGAATATACCTATTCTGTTGCTAGCAGGGAAACTGTTTCAGTAATCCATAGCCTCCCAACAAAGAAAAGTCCAGGACAACAAGGCTACACTAGTAAATTCCATCACATGTTTATGAAGATTCAACAGCAATCTTCAGATTTTTCCAGAGGAGGCAAGTATACTTCTTAATACATTTCATGAGGCCAGCAGTACCTATTACCAAGTCAGATAAAGACAATGCAAGAATATTAAACACCAGTATCCCACTAATACAGATGCAAAAATTTCCAACAAAATGCTAGCAAACTGAATTCAGTCTCTCTCTTTTTTTTTTTTTTTTTTCTTTTTTACTGGACCTCATGCTTGTCAGGCAGGTGCATGCTGTTGAGTTATATCCTCTCTCTGAATTCAGTCTCATATTAAAAGGAGTACACAACAAGTCCAAGTGAGTTTTAATTCAGAAGTGCAAAGATAGCTCAACATAAAAAAAAAAACTGTATAAAACAACATGTTAATAGGCCGAAAAAGAAAACCACATGATTATCTCAACTAATACAGAAACATTTGACAAAATCCAACACCCTGATAAAAATACTGATAAAAATGAAAAAAATACTCAGTGAACTAGGAATAAAAGGAAACTTCCTCAATACAATAAAGGGAAAAATTCACAGCTAATGTTACCCTCAATAGTAAAAGAATAAAAGCTTTCCCCACTAAGATCAGGAAAAAGATAAGGAAGCTAAGTTTCACCACTTCTGAGTGTGGTGTAGGAAGTGTTAGCCAGAGCGATTTGTCAAGGGAAAGAAATAAAATATATCCAAGTACAAAAGAGGGAAGTAATTTTTTTTTCTGTTCTTAGATGACATGACTTTATATCTAGGAAACCCTAAAAATTTCACAAAAAAACTTTGTCAGAGCTAATAATTTCATTCAACAAATTGTTAATATCCAGAATACATAATCACGATAACACTGTTGTGTTACAGGAAAGGTAACTCAATTTTTAAAATGAACAATAAAGTAGAATGGACATTTGTTCAAAGAAGAAAAAGGTCTGTCTGATCACTGGGGTTCCAAAGGATCCAGCTGAAAGCCTGGAACTCCACGTAGTGTCCCATGTGAGTCTGTATCAGGAGGCTGAAGAGTCTCCTCTCCTCCTCCAGAAGGCAGGAGAGGACATCCACGGTAAAAGCAAACACTGGAGTGCCTCTGGGGATGACTGAAGCAATCCTTCCTTCTTCCTTCCCTTTTATATTCTGGTGATAATCCGCCTTAGAGTGGGTCTTCCACATCCAGAATTATATTGAGCCATTAGCTGGACATTGCTTACTCAAACTGACACAGTCAATTAAAGGTGTTAGCAAGGTTATGGAAAAATTGGAATTCTGGTAGGGATTCATGGCAAGCGATTTAGCAGTTCTTCAAAGAATTAAACAATGACCATAAGTATAGAAACACACCATACCTAAACACAGGAAAAACTTGTCAATTCCACTCTGGAGTTTATACCTAGGTATATACCAAAAGAAGTGAAAGTGAGGACTGGAACAGGTATTTACATACCTCTTCATCAAAGTTTTACTTACAAGACCCAAAAGGTGGCAACAAACTATGTGATCATCTGTACATGAATGGATAAATGGAGTGTGGCATCAATACATTTTGGATATTATTCAGCCTGAAAAAGGAATGAAATTCTGATATACATACAACATACATGAACATTTTCAACATTATACTTAGTGAAGTAAGCCAAGCACAAAAGGACAATTACTGTATAATTCCACTAAATATGATGAACCTAGAATAGGCAACTACAGAGAGCCAGAGAGTGGGGAAAAAAATTGCTAGGAGCTACAGAGAGGGGTAGAATGATGAATATTTTTTAAATGTGTACACATTTTTGCTTGGGATGATGAAAAATATATTTAAATAGATAGTGGTAACAGTTTGACAAAATAGTGAATGTAGCTAGTGTCACTCACTTGTATATGTAAAAATGGTTACAGTGGTAATTATTATGTTATGTATATTTTACCCTAGCACAAAATAGAGAAGAAAACAGTCAATGAGTTTGAAGAGATACAACTGAAACTTCCCAAACTGAAATAAAAAGAGAAAATTAACCAGTTGGGGGAGAAGGAAGAGAGCAGGGAAGAACAGAACATGGAAGAACCATGAAGCAGGTCAAAAGTTGTAACACTACACCACCATATGTCTCGCCATGTACTAAACTAAAGTGAAAACGGGTCAAAGAATTAAATGTTGAAACAGAAACACTTAACTCTTTGGAAGATAATGTAGGTAAAACTCTTGAAGGCACAGGCATAGGCAAGGACTTTCTGAACAGAACCTCAATTGTACCAAAAATTAACAAGTGGGATCATATCAAATTAAAAAGTTTCTGCACAGCAAAATAAATAACCAACAGAGTGAAAAGGCAATCTACAGAATGCAAAAGAATTTTTCCAGCTATTTCAAGAACAGAAGACTAATATCTGTAATATATAAAGAAGAAAAAAAATAGACCCCTCAAAATAAAAGACCCAATCAAAAAGTGGGCTTCTGAAATGAATAGATACTTCACAAATGAAGAAGTACAAAAGACCAACAGATGTATGAAGAATGCTCAATATCATTGGCTGTCTTACACAAAGTCACTCATTGCTGCAACAAAATACCTGATGCCCAAAATGAAGGAAAGATTTATTTAGCTCATAGTTTGTACAGGTTTCAGTCCATAATCAGCTGACTCCAAGGCAGAGTGGCATGGCACAGGTGTAACAATTCAAGATGGCAGAAGACAGCAAAAGCAGGAAAAGCAAAAGGGATGGGGGAGAGCAAGCCTCTTTTTCCATCCCTTATATTGTAAGCAGGCTACTACCCCTTAAGGCGAGTGTAGCACTCACACAATCTCACTGCCCTCCTCTTACACAGGATGAGGATATTTACAAATTGAGGACCCTGGCCCCCTGCTGAGTCACTTCACTAAATTTCTAAACTTCTCAAGTTGACACACTGTATCAACCAATACAACCACCCTTGTCAACTTGGGAACAGGCGTATTTCTTAAAATAAGTTTCCAGATAAAAAGACTTGCTTATTCATATCATTTTACAACTTGAACATTACAACATATGTTTAACAATCTCTAAGAACAAGTATTAAGTCTATCAACATTATATTACATTAGAACCATAACATTCTGCCCCTGGTCCCCACAAAGACTCATGAACATCCCTTTATGCAAAAGATGGCATTTAGTCCATCTGCAAGACTTGCCAAAGTCCTAACAGTTTCAGCGTTGATGAAAAGTACAAGTACCAAGTCTCCTCTGAAATGTAAGGCAAACTCTTAGCTGCAAGCCCCTACACAAATGAAAAGTTAAACATTTCCAACATTCAATGGCACAAGATAAACACTTTCATTTCAAAAGTTACAAACAGGGGAATACAAAGGATTAGGACCAAAGCAAGTCCAAAATCCAGCAAGGCAAACATTAAGTCTTGTAGTTCCATGTGCACCATCTGGAGTAACCTGTGGTAAATTGTGAGCTCCAAACAATTTGTGTAGTTCCACCCATACAGCACTTCTGGTGGTTATAGCTCCCATGGCTTCTCTCTTGAGCTGGCTTTGCTGCCTCCTTGCAGGTTTCCTTAGATGATCCACATTCCTGGCTTTTCCAAACTTCTGGGCTCTCCATTGCACCTTTGACATCTCGCTCAGCTTAACGCACTGCCCTGTCAGAGACACACTGCCTCGCCTCCCAGGCCTTCTGAAATCAGGTGGAAGCCTTCTTAACCCCATAACTCTTGCATTCTATGTGCACCTAAAACCAGCACCATGTGGAACATACCAAAGTCTGTTGCCAGCTGGAGCAGTAGCCAGGCTTTCCTCTCCTTTGGCTGTAGGGGTCAAGTGCTTAGATAGCTAGACACTCTGAATCCAATTCTATGGAACAAATTTCCTATGCTGCTGCTATTCTGGAACCTGGTGTGCTGCAGCTTTCTCCTCAAAGCAGTCTTTCACTTTTTAGTTTTGAGGTTGCAAAAGGTGGAGACTTGCTGCTTCTTGTGATGTGCTCAGGCCATCTTTTCTATTCTCCTATTCCTTCTCAGCAGTGGAGATCTCCTCAACTATGTATTTTTGGTCCACAGATTTGCTGGAGAGTCTTTTCTGATCAAATTCATATTTTAAATCATTTTCTAGGCTCTTTGCTCTTGATTCTCAACATAGGTCAGGTTAGAGGCCTGCCAACAATAGCCATGCCACACCCTCAACATTAGACTGCCTTGAAATTTCTTCTGCCAGATTAATTAGTCCACTGCCCTTAATCTCAGTCTCAAGCAAAGTCTCTGGACAGAAGCAAAATACAGACAAACTTTCTGCCAAGCCATGAGACACATCGTCTGGAGTCCAACAACCAATGCAGTCTTTCTTTCTAGCAGAAACCTCTTAATCCTGGTCTTTACCAGTTTTCTGGTCTTCTGAGCTCTGATCAGAATCTCCCACACAGAACACCCTAAGGCATCCCAGCATTACTTTCAGGTGACACATCCAAATCTTTCCAAACACTTCCCACAAGCCATTCCCAAAAGCTCTTGAACCACATGGTCAGGTGTAGTCACAGCAATGACCCCAATTCTCTGGTATCAAATTCTGCAGGGGTTGTTTTCTCTCGTTGCTGAGACAAAATACCTGACACCCAAAACTAAGGAAGGAAAAGTTTATTTAACTCACAGTTCATGGAGGTTTCAGTCCATAACCAGCTGGCTCCAAGGCAGGGTGGCATGTCACAGGGGCAACAGTTCAAGGTGGCAGAAGACAGCAAAAGCAGCAAGAGCAAAAGTGGGGGAGAGCAAGCCTCTTTTCCTCCCTTATATTGTAAGCAGGCTACCACTCCCTAGGATGAGTGCAGCACTCACAACCTCACCCTCCTCTTGTACAGGCTCAGGGTGTTTACAAGTAAGGACCATGGCTCCCTGCTGAGTCACTGAGTTAAGTTTCTAAACTTTTTAAGGTGACATAATATATCAACCATAACAATACTCAAAGGTGCTACTAATAAAAATGGTATAACAAGTGTAATTCAATATCAGAAGCCAAAAAGAGAGAATAAGCATAAGAAGTGTGGAAGAAATAATGATGCAGAAGTATCCAAAGTGAAAGGTAAAAGATTTATATGATCTGAAGAGAAACCGAGTGCTGAAGTATCCAAAATGAGTGATAACAAACCACAGGTCTAGGGAGCTCAGAGAAATCAAAGAGGATAAATGCCAAGCATGAACACACATCACTGAATATATCATATTCCAACTGCAAAAACCATACACAGAAGGTTAAAAAACACACCAACACAATTTATAGAGGATGGATAGCCTGGCTTCAAGAGTAAGAAGTATGGTAAACTTCCCATCAAAAACCATGAAAAAATGTTCAAATGAGTTTTTTAGGCAGAAAAAAAATAAGATAATTGAAACACTGCCAAGAAAAGAGAGAGACAGACTGATTGACAGTTGATTACTCAGCTGTGAGGCACCACTTGCCTGGGAACATACTACACTCTATGTTGCATGTGTATTTCTGTATTTGTGAACAATGAATAATGAAAGGAAGCGTTCCAGTTTTACAATAACTATTTATAAAAACCAACTTACTGTTATTCCAAAGGGAGAGATGGGGACCAAGACCTAGAAGTCATTTTCCTAAGCAGTGAGAGTGTTTATATAATTTATACTCAGTTGGAAGAAATTAGAAGGAGCACACAGAGGTGATAGTAGGTTAATTATAATATGGTTGATAAACAAACTCAATTTCCTGAGACCAATACAGCTGATAACCTGGAATGAGTTGATGCTATTTTCTACTGCAAACATTCTAGCAAATACATTTCCTGTAGCAGTCACAAAGATCTTGATAACATAAGTCACAGGTCATGGGACATGATCTTCATTCAGTAATAACCACAGTTAATGAGGACTCCCTAATCCTTTGTTGAAAACCATGCAGGCACTTTATCAACCTATGATGACAAGATGGAAGAAGCACTAAAGCATTTAAATAGGTCCTTCATAAAGTGAATTAATATTTGTAAGTTTCTCAGATGGTGAATGACTGGTTATGAGAATGGATGGATGTCTGTGTGAGTAGATAGATGGATGAGTAGATGGATGATTGGGTGGGTGGACGGATGAATGGATGATGGATAGAATGGTTATATGGATAGGTAGGTGGATGAATAGAATGGTTGCATGTATAGATGTGTGGATAAAAAGATAGACAGATGGGTGGATGGATGGATGGATGGGTGGATGGAGGGATTGATGGCTAATGGTATTAGAGAAATTAAACCTGAATTCCTTGAGTATATCTATCAGAGGCACAACTAAAAGACCCAGACCAGTTTTCAGGGAGAATGCCTGATGCTTTGAACACATATCCTTTTTTCCCCATCATTAAAATGAGAACAGGTGTCTCTGGCCTTCTGGGAGCTCCAAGGCACCATAAGCAGTCTCCCAATTCATACCATCTTCAGGTTTCTGGGTAATGACAGTAGCGATGAAAACTCAGAATCCAAGCACAAAGAAGATGTAAGAAGTAGTTTATGTCCTAAGTAGCTACCTGATCTGCACAGTTGCCTTGAGCTCTTGAAGCACAGCAAAAGTGTGATTAATACAGGGTGGTCAGCAACACTCACTGCTGTAGAATAGGTCACAAAATGGATAGGGCTGGTGCTGAGCAAAGGACTAGAGCATATAATGGTTCTATAAGGCACCTCTCAGCCTAAAGCACAAAAGCAAACAGCTTTGTGGTTTATGGAATCAAGTGTTCTGTGAGGCCATGGGTAGGGCTAACTTGCTCTGATTTTCCCCCACACACTGAGCTTGGTCTGACCGCAGGGAAGTTGCAAGTTGAAATTACAGGAAAATATAAAATTCTGTTTTATAGATTGTGGTCTAAGAATAATTATGACTACTTCTTTTCTTGAGCAGCATCCTGTGTCTAGCCTACAGCATGCATTGCTCACTCATAGCAATACCCTTACAAGGGAGCTGTACTTTCAGGCTCAGAGAGGTTTTGGAACCCAGGTTAAAGATATGCTCCAAGACCTGATCTTTTCTTCAGATAAGAAACACACCAGCTCATTGTTCAACCACAGAGCAGTTCAGTCCCACTCTATACCACAGGAATCAGGAGTAGGCCTAGGTCTGACTCTGCTTGGGCATGAGCTCCTAGCTGTCTGTCACTAGTGTAAAACCTGAAAGAGTTAATTTAAACTCCAGTAGACATTGTGAAATGATAGGAAAATGCTCAAGGGTAAAGTGTAACTGGGATGTGGGAAAAGAGAAGAGAAAGAAGGAGATATTTGGTATGTATGTATATACAGGATAGTTAACATAGTTGATCTACTGTCTTCTATTTCTTTGCTGAAAGAAACTGTTAATGAGTCCTTGATTGATCAATATTGTATGCCTCTATTGGTTTTCATGAGAAGCCACTTTGAAGATATCAATATGTAATACAACAAGCATTGTTAATTTCCTACCACTTTGTTTGTAAGTCTATTGTCTGTACTGTTCTTTTGCTATTTTGTAAAAGGTTGTCTGTCTGTTAATGTTTTCCTCACTTTATTTCTAAAATAAAAGAAAAAAAATTGGCAAGCCTGCTACCTGCAGCTCCTCCTGCATTTGCGGTCTCTCCCCAATGCTGTGTGCTGGTTCCTACACATGCGTTCTCCACACTTATACAAGCTCTTGTGTACTGGATTCTCAGTTTTCCCTAAGATTCAAAGGGGAACTTAGCAGCTTCATGAATCCCCAGGACCACTACCCAGAGTGGTACATGTCACTTGGAAAGTAGGTAACATTTGTACCTCATGGCTAAAGACCAGCAGAGGGTACATAAAAGCTGAAGCTATAAGAAATGTGGACCTGGGCATGTCTCTGCTAGACAACAGGCTTTGACCACCAATCAAGCTAAGAGCTCCCCCTAGGGAATTCCCCAAGCCAAGGAGTTGGCCGACCCACTCATTAGTGCTGCTTGGACTCTCTGCAGTCCCTTTGAGACATATGGAGCCTGTTTATTAAATGGGGCTGTAAAACCAAAGCACACAAGCACTCTGGTGATGAGGTGTCACTCACCCAGCTGTTACTCTGGCCTGAGATGGGCATTCTGACTTTTGGGTTACCTGGAGAGGGCTTTGACTTAGCAAGTCACGTGAAACACTCACACCTGCCCTGTGGCCTTGGCACTGTTGCACTGACAGCTAGTTTTATTTAAAACAGCTTTATTGAGATACAATTTACATATCCTAAAATTCACCCTTTTACAATGAGAGATTTAATAGTTTTTACTCTGTTCATAGAATTGTGAACCTTCTGTTAGTTGTTCTTTTTAATTTTATCCATTTATTTTCAAGTTAATTTTTAAATTGACACATAAAATCATATGTCTTTATGGGGTACAAAGTGATGTTTTGATATGAGCACACATTATGAAATGTTCAAGTAAGGGCAAGCACATCTGTTTCCTCAAATATTATTTCTTTGTGCTGATCTATCTAATTTCAGAACATTTTTGTCAGCCTTTTAAGAACCCTATACTCCCTGTCCTCTCTTCCCCCAGCTCCTAACAACAACCAATTTTTTCTTTCTTTTTTTCTGGAAAGAATGCACCAAACACATTCACATATTTTATTTTATTTTATTTTATTTTATTTTATTTTATTTTATTTTAAGCAAATGACAAAGACCCAGCTTACCAGCTTTTATAAACTCAAGTTTAAATTGTCAAAATTTTACTAAGTTGGCCAGCATCCATGCACAACTACAAAATATCCTTAAGTTACCAGTAATACATTAATATGTTTCATTACTAAATACAATACTGAAAAAATGGAAATTATTTCTGCAGAAGACCTCTCAAAATTAGCTTTTTAGCAGGTGGACACAACTTGGTTCATGTTTCAGACACAATGGAAAGGTGACCCGTGCTAGTATCGGAGTACAATCTTGTCCTAGCACTACTCAAGAGTCAAGGCTAGGGGCTGGGGATTTAGCTCAGTGGCAAAGCGCCTGCCTGGCAAGCGCAAGGTCGTGAGTTCGGTTCCCGGTACCGGAGAAAAACAAAAAAAAAAAAAAAAAAAAAAGAGTCAAGGCTTACCTTGGATCACATTTAGTGAAACAGCAAAGTGCATAAAGAGATTACAACAACTTTAAAGACAAAAATGGTCCTACTGTGTGGTTCCATCAAGAAACTGAAAAGTCTACAGCAAAGAGGGGCTCTGAGGAGCTGCTTATAAATACTTTAGATTAGGTAGCGTTATACTGAAAGTTGAGTTCCTTTGAAATCTTAAAAAAAGTTCCTGTTAACCTTCAAATGGTGCTTGTTATGTTTAATATATTTCTGTTAAAATGTGTGCACTGAATAATTTGTTATCCAACCACAGCAGATGCTCTTCACCATGTATCTATCCTTAAGGACTTTAGTTGTCCATCTTCCTCAACTTCTACCCTCTCTCGACCATTCCCAATGATTCCCTTTGTGTGATTTTTTTTAACCATTTACAATTTTACATTTACAATTGTAGAAGTCAGTATAAATTGAAGTTGCACATCCCATTGCCACGAAAAGACATGGATGAAAATGAAGTGAGCCCCCCATAACCTAGGGACTTGAACAAAGTAAATCCTGTGTCAAACAAAGAAAACCCACTCCAAATGATGGAAATCCACCAAAGACAGAGAGGAGCCCACGCTGGTTTCTGCTTCCTGGGGACCCCTCAGGTCTTCAAGGTATCTTTGAAAAAGCGAGTGGAAATGGGCCCCTTCCACCAAGCAGTTCCCTGAAAACATCATCTGTGCTGCGGAATGTGATGCCAAACTCAATGTCAAAGTGACCCCCACGGAACCCTCCTTTGCTGTGTTTGTCACATGGCAAGTGAGATGTCCCCTTGCTTAGCATCTGCTATACCACATACACCTTAGCCACTTGTTTGAAGTTTTGCTCTACCTCTCCTTTATTCTTGGTATTTTTATCTGAATGGTACTTCAGTGCCAGTTTCCAGTACGCCCTCTGGGTGCCTTGGGGAGAGGGGTGCTGTGCCGAGCTCCCACAATCCATGTGCTTTCACACTGAGTCCAGGATGAATGAGAAGAAGGGCAGCAAGCCTCTCCTTTCCCTAATTTACTTTCTGTCTACACAGATTTGCCTATTGCAAACATTTTGTACAAGTGGAATCCCACAACAGACACTCTTTTGAGACCATTTTCCTTGGGCTATCATGTTTTCAAAGTGTATTCACGTTGCATGTATCAATGGATAATTTTTTTTCCTTTTTATGGCTGAATACATTCTACTATATAGACAGGTAATATTTTATTTATCCATTCATAGTTTGATGGATATTTGAGTTGTTTCCACTTTTGATTGTTATGAATCCTGTTACTGTAAATATCTATGTACAACTTTTTGTTTGGATGTTTGCTCATTTCTTTCTGGCTTATATCTAGGAGTGGAATTGTTGGGCTAAACAGTTGTTCCATGTTTTACATTTTCAGGAACTACAAAACTGTTTTTTAAACAGCTACACCATTTTGTGTTCCCATCCACTGTGTATGAAGCTTCCAATTCTCCCATCCTTGCTAACACTTGTCATCCTGATGGATATGAAGTAGTGTCTCCTTATGGCTTTGATTTGCATTTTCCTAAAGACTAAAGGAATTCAACACATTTCATGTGTGTATTGACCACTTGTAACAAATGTTTATTCAAATATTTTCTATTTTAATTGAGGTTTTTGTCTTTTCATTACTGAGCTGTAAGTGTTGTCTCTCTATTTTAGACAGTAGATTCTTGTCAGAAAACATTTTCTTTCATTCTGTGGGTTATCTTTGAATGTTATTGATGGTGCCCTTTTAATATTTCATTTAGGCAATGTTTAGTTTATCTATTTTTTATTTTGCTGCTTATGTATTGGGTGTCATATATAGCACAGCCCTATCCAGGTTCCAGTTATAGGATTAACTCCTATATTTCCTTTTAAATAGTTGTATAGTTTAAGCTCTTGCTAATGTCTAAAATCCATTTAGAGTTAATTTTTGTCTGTGGTATGAGGTTGGGATGCAATTGCATTCTTTGGAATGTGACATCTATTGTTCCCTCACCATGTGTTGAGAAATTCTGCTTTCTTCCATCAAACTGTCTTGGCACACTTGCCAGAAATCAGTCAATCATAGATGTAAGTGTTTGTATCTGAACTCAACTTGATTTGACTTCTCTTTATGTTTCTCCTTATACCTTACACCTTGATTGCTGTAGTTCTGTCATGGGTTTTGGAATAGGGCAGTGTAAGTCCTCCAAATTTGGTATTCCCTTTTAAGATTATTTTGGCTGTTCTGGGTTCCTGAATTTCTACATAAATTTTAGGATCAGCTTGTTAATATCTTAAAAGAAAGCTATCTAAGATTTTGATATGTACTGTGGTGAATTTGTAGATCAGTTGGGGGAGAATATATTGCCAACTTAATATTGCGTGCCAATTAATTTATTTGTCTTTAATTTTTATCAACAATGGTTTTGTTTGTCAGTGTAGAAGTGTTGCACTTCTCTCATTAAACTTATTTCTATTTTCTTTTTTCTGATGATGACTAACCAACCTTTAAGAAAAGAAAGTACTACAAAATGATTCTCAGAATTCAAAATTTAAAAGAAGGATTTAGAAGCCACTTTGAAGATCCCAAAGTATAGTACAACAACTCTTGATAATCTCCTACCTCTTTTGTCTGTAACTCACTATTATTTGTCTATTTGTTTTCCTGAGAAACTATTTTGTAGACAATAATATGTAAAATGATAACCATCGATAATTTTCTACCATTTTGTCTGTAATTTGCTAAGTCCCCCCTATTATTATGTTATCCTTCTTTTATTCTTTAAAATAAAAAATAAAAAATAAAAAAAAAAGAAGGAAGAGGGGTCTTTGTAGTCCTATCATTGGAGTTTTATGACACAGATAAGCCAAAGTGTGGACTCAAATCTAGGCTGCCCATGCCCCGTCCTGCCCTCAGTGCACTCCATTCCCGTCAATGCATCTTCTCCCGAGTGGCTCAGCACCTCACTCTCCAGCCAGGAGACAGGGAACTCATTCACACTGAACAGTGAGTGGTATGAGTGACTGTTTCATCTTCGGTGGAACATTTTAATCCTGTTTCTTCAATACATGGTGTGTTTTAAGTACCCTGTCTGTGCCAATCACTATTGCAGGAGCTGATGACACAATAAGTGAGCTGTAGATAGCCCCCGCCCTCAGGCAGCACAGGAGAGGGGAGGACAATGAATACAGGAATTATTTGCTAGAGGAGTGCACAGAAGTATCCAAAGCCCCAAGGAGAGGTTTCCGGGAAGCCCTGCGCTGCCTCTTGAAGATGAGGAACAAAAGCCCTGGATGCAGGCACAGGGAGGGCAGTTCACGGCAGTGTGGAGATGGGGGAAAAGTGGCAGGACTAAGAAGTCAAGCAGTTGCAAAGCAGACTGGGCACTGGGAATAAAATAAACACTTTTCCCCCTGTGCTTGTCCATAAGGCCCATCAAGAACCAGTTTTCTGTTAACTGGTAAAGCCAGCAGTACAGCTTCACTGTATGGCCTTGAGGTATATCAACTCCTCTGTCCTTTTGACAATTTAATTCTTAGGGATCTTGATTGCCTTCCCTTTTCACAAGATGTTGCAGTGATTCTTTACATTGTGCTGATTGGACCTAGTAAGGGAAAAGAAGCAACTGCTCTTGACTTACTGATAAGATATTTGCATGTCAGAGAATGGAAAATAAACCTTACTAAAATTCAAGGTTTTGCACCTTAGTGAAATCTCCAAGGTCTGCTGGTAAAGGAGCATACCAAGATATCTCTTCCAAGATGAAGGATAAATTGTTGCATTTGGTCTGCCCTGTAAAGGAGAGGTGTAACAGATAAGAGGACTATTTGGATTTTGGAGGTAGCATACTCATTACCTGGGTGTGTTTCTCTAGTCTAAATAACTAGAAGCCTGCTAGTTTTGAGTGGGACCAAGAATAAGAGAAGGCAACACATCCAGACTGCTATGCAAACCACTCTGCCACTTGGACCATATAGATCCAGCAGATCCAATGGTACTTGAGGTGTTAGTATCAGGAGATGCTATTTGGACCCTTTGGAAGGCCTCCACAAGTGAGTCACAGAGCAAACCTTTAAGGTTTGTGCAAAACCCATTATCTTCAGATAACTGCTCCCCTTTTGAGAGACAGCTCTTGGCCCACTGCTGGACCATATTAAAGACTGAGCATTTAACTATGGTCCACCAAGTTGCACATGACCTGAACTGCCCGTCATAGCCTGGGTGTTATCTGAATCACAAACCATAAAGCTGGGCATGTACAGAAGTACTCCACTGTCAAATGGAAGTGGAATATATGTGATTGGATCCAAGCAGGCCTTGCAGACATCAAGTAAGTTTTATCTAAAAGCTCATGGTACCCATTTCTGGCTATATTGACTTCTCTCTCCTTTTGTATTTCCATATACAAAGGATGAAATTGGACCCTTACCTAACACCAGGTACAAAAATAACTCAAAAACAGATTGAATACCTAAGTGTAAGATACTTAACTTATAACTACAAAACTTCTAACAGATAATATAAGGGAATTTCCATAATATTAGGTTAGGCAATGATCACTTGGATGTAACACCAAAAGCACAGGCGACAAAAGAAACTTTTGCACATCAAAGTACACTATCACTAGAATGAAAAGGTAATCCACAGAATGGGAAAAAATATTTGTAAATCATATATCTGACATGAGGGTAATACCTAGTACACATATTTTAAAAGTTCCTAAAACTTCACAACAAAAATCAAACAACCCAATTCAAAAGTGGGCAAAAAACCTCACATGGACCTTTCTCCAAAGGAGATATAAAAATGCACTGTAACCATGTAAAAAGATGTTCAACATCACTAATCATTACAGAAGAACATATAAAGACTATAGTAAGATGGTTGCAGTTAATAAAAAAAAGAAAAGGAAAAGTTTTGATGAGGATGTGGAGAAATTTGAACCATAAGCACAGTTGATGAGGATGCAAAATGATGTAACCATCACAGAAAACAAGGTGGAGGTTCTTCCTAAAAATTATCTATTTCTTAGTATTTACTAAAAGAAAGCAGGATGTCAAAGAGATATTTGCATATCCTTGTTCACTTCAGAATTATCTACTCAAGAAGTGGAATGAAGTCAATGTCCACTGTCAGATAAATGGACAAAGTAAATACAACATGTATTATTCAGCCTTAAAAACAAATAGAAGGAAATCCCATATACGCTACATCTTACTATGCTGGGTAAAACCTATGCGACATTACACAACATGAAATAAACCAATCACAAAATGATAACTACTACACGAAACACCTAGAGTTGTTCCACTCAGAAAGAGGAAGTAGGAGGATGGCAAGGAATCAGGGAGTTGTTCAATGGTGACAGAGTTTCAATTTTGCAATATTAAGAAGGTCTGCAAATTTGTTCTACAACATTGTAAATATAGCTATACCTACTGAACTATGCACCTAAAATGATTAAAATGACAAATTTATGTTACATATTTTTTACCATAATTTCAAAAATTTTTTAAACCACATATTGAAATATCTGACTTATTTGAAAGGTCCAGAATAGTCAAATCCATGAGGTAAAACATACATTGGTGATGTCTCAGGGCTGGAGAGACAGAGGAAGTCTGAAGTCACTGTTAATGCATACGAAGTCTTTTGGCGAAAGAGGTGATGAAAGTGTTCTAGAATTGGATTATGGTGGTGTTGCACATAGAAAGTCAATTTGACATAACTGCAGCCATTTTGGGTAACTCTCAGGCACATATTCCAAACCCTATAGAACAAAGTCATTAAGATAGTCCAGTGTTTGATGCTGATCACTGATAGCTGGACCATTTCAAAACCAATGTCTGATGTGTTTTGATAGTTTTTTAGAAAGCCCAGTATAGTCTGATGAGCCCTGGGTGACTTTTGTCTGGCTTCCACACAGGCCCCTTTTTGTTCTGCCATAAAATACAGCCAAGACATTCTGTCCATAAGTCCCTAATAAATTGTATTCTGCAAACCTGGATGTGTCTACCTATTTCTTTGGTCTTTGGCAGCCAGTTCTCATACATGAGGTTTGGTGCTTTTCTGAAACCATCACACAACCCTTATACTAAAACCCGTTGAATCCTACACTTTTTTTAGTCTTTTTGCAAACAGGGTCTCACTCTCACTCAGTCTGTCCTTGAACTCACCATGTAGCCCAGACTGGTTTCAAACTCGCAGCAGTTCTCCTGCCTCAGACTCTAGGAGTGCTGGGATACAAGTGTGCACTACCATGTCCAGTTTGAATCCTACACTTTTAAAAGGTAAGTTGTATAGTATGTTAAGTCCATCTAAATCAAGCATTTTAAGAGGCACATAATATGAATAGTGAGACCTAAAAATGGAAGTCCATGGGAGGAAGACAGGCAGGAGCAGGAAAAGCTGCAGCACTAGAGAGACAGAGGGTTTTAAATGTGACATTTGCAGATTGTGGGGGTATTTTGTATGTGGTATAACCTATGTTTCTGTTTCCTCATGAAAAATTCAGTGAAACCCACATTACCCTAGTCCCTACTTATCCTTGGTTTCACCTTCTGTGGTTTCAGATCAGCTTTGGAAGTTTGGACACTACTTGTGTCCAAATAACCTCCATCTGACTTTTACATGACCCAAAGAGCGCAAGCAGTGAGGCCCAGGAGGCACCAGGACATACAACCTGGAAGGACAGATTGGCTCTGATACTGCAGGAAAAATACCATATATAGGCTTTGGTACCATCATAGTTTTCAGAACGTGTTCCCTGCAGGTAAGGGAGGTGACTACATGCCCAAATGCTTCAAGAGTTGATCTGCACATATTTAAAAGGTAATCACCATAGAACCTAACCCACGGGAAGCCCAGGAATCTTCTAGGTTCCCATTCTAGTGCCAGGCATGGCACACTTGAGGTACTCAGTAATGTTTATTAATTTGGAGCTATAAATAAAGGAATGATTGAACATAGAAACAAAAAACTGGTTTTCTTAAGTTCTCCAGCATCTCACTGGGTGCAGTGTTGCCTGTCTGTGATCCCAGCAGCTGGGAAGATCCTAACTTGGAACCCAGCCTGAGCAGCTTAGCAAGATTAGGGATGAAATCTAGTGCAAAGCCCTGAAGTTCAACCCCTAGTGCGAGGGGAAGGGCCTCCCACATCTCCTCCAGAGTCTTCCTGGAAGACAACAGACTTTCTTGGCAAGGTTAGGACAGAAAAATGTGCAGTCAACACTGTGCCTAGCTCCTTCCTCTCTTGCTTTGCCAAAATCATTTTCTGCTGCTGTCCAGCAGAGGGTGTTCTCATCTTTCCCAGGGGCTTTAAGAATACTTGGTCATCAAGCCCTTATTTGTGCTAGATACCTTGCTAGAGGCCTATTTCTCCCTCCTTTACTTCTCACAATTAACTATGAGCTCTTATCACTTCATTTTACAGATTAAGAAAGTTTAAGTGATTTACTTGCCTGAGGACACACAGTGAGGAAGCCAATATCTAGGATTGATCAACCAGGCAGTTTCCGAGCTTTCTGTTTCCTTCTCCTATCTGGAGGGTTTCAAATCCTTCAAACATCCATGGACAAAAGTCTCTCATGGTGGAATTCTAGGTGCTGAATTCTAGGTGCTAGCGTAGGGGAGTACAGGAAGACTCTTCGGGACAACAGTTCCCCCTCCTGGGACCCCCATCTCACTACATGCTTCATGTTGAGGACCAGCACATGCCCTAGAAGCACTGTTGGAGGCTTAAAAGGGGGTGGAAGAAAAGGCTGCCACCTCCAGGGAAGATAGGCCCAGTCAGGCTCTAACAGAAGGAGCCCACAGCAGAGCAAGTCAGCCAGACCTCTGCTATGCCCAGACACACCTGCCTCCGCAGCACCACTTGCAACTCAGAAGAGCTCACAGCTGGCTAGTGCCCAGATGGGATGCTTGAGGAGAGGATGGCATACCGGCACACTGTGTGTAGCCTTACTGGCACATACAGAATCTGGGCTTCCTTGGTGGGTGTACAGAGAAGCCTCCCCTCCCTACAAAGTCCCCCACACTTAGTCTCACATCCAGATATGACACACGCATGCACCTCACACCTGCATTCAAGCATGTCACAAACCTGTACACATTTGTCCACATGGTGTGCATACAATCTCAGGCATGGACCAAAATCTGCACATAAGAATCAACCCAAGCCGTCAGAAGTAAAGTTAAGGTCTGATGGAACCTGAGTGGCATGGCACCCAACAGGTAGCCCCAGTGTGCACAAGCCCCCACTCAAGAGGGACCTGAGCAAGGCTGGGGCCTGGCAAAAAGGAAGTGAGCAGAGAAAGCCAGAGGGAGTGGACAGTACTAAGAACATCTGGGAGAGCCTAGGCACCTGGTGAAGAGGAGCAGCTCCTTGCGGGTAGGAAGGAGCACCTCCCACCCAGTGCCTCTAGGGAAGGGCCTCTCCAAGGGATTTCTCAGACTTCCTACTCACCTCCACAAAAGCCCAAGATCTTCACACCCACCTCTCCTCTCTACACCCAGAGCAGGAGCTGATGATCGAAGTGAGCATCTGAATTCTGGGGCCAGGGGGTTAAGGTGAGAAAGAAAGAATCATAACCCAAATTTCCTAGTACTGTTATTTCTCTGACTAGCTTTGTTTTGTTTTGTTTCCCGTGGGTTTACTGTGGCAGCACTTGAGTGACCTTGAACTTATCCTTAATGCCCACTGGCATCCTGGCCATGGCTGGCCTTCTGGGCAGTTTATAGCCCCCCCACTCAGTTTAGAACCAACTTAGAATGAGACGTCAGGAGGTCCTCAAGATTTTGGAGACACCATGTGACCAGAGACTCTGCTTGTGGGCATATACCCAGGACGAATGAAAACATGTCTATACAAAACCTGCACACAGGCATTCAGACCAGCATTAGTCACAACAGCTGTACCGGTAGAGCCACCCAAATACCCAACAACAAGTGAGTAAACAAAGCATGGTATACCCAACAATGGAATAGTATTCACCAATAAAAAGAAATCGAGTCTGGACTCATGCTACAGCAAAGAGGAACTTTGAAAACATTATACTAAGGGAAGGAAGCCAGGCACAGAAGACAGAGTCCAACTGCGACTCTGTCTATGTGACTTCTCGAGACCTGGCAGGCCACTGACACAAAAAGTGTATCTGTGGCTGCCAGGAGCTGAGGAAAGAGGGTGTGAGGTTCTTTGGGGAGTGTTGAAGATCGCATAATGATGATGGTTGTGCTACTCTGTGAGTATACTAAAACTACTGGATTATAAACTATGTTTTATTAATGTATTTATTGTGATGCTGGTCCTTGAAAATGCTAGGCAAGCACTATACCACTAAACCAGCCCCCTGGCCCAAAATTGTAAACTTTAATGGGGCTAGTTGTATGGATATGGGTTGTATCTCAACAAAACTCAATAAACTATATATACATATGTGTGTGTGTATGTGTGTGTGTGTATATATATATGTATATATATGCACACATACATATAGAATAAAAACTATGAACACATATGTGCATACACGTGTCTATATAGATGATGATCTTTCCGTCTTGCTCAGGATGAAGCCCAGTGTGACCTTCAATGTGCACAAACCTCACACTATCAGTCCCAACCCTTCTCCCATGGGCATGATGCTACCTGCTCCTTCTGCTCCTGTCAACTTGGACATGCCCTGGACCTGGTCTGACACCTGTGTTCATGCTCCCTCGCCTACAAAGTTCTGCTCCCTCAGATCTTTATAGCCTACTGCCTCCCATCCTATGTCAGCAAAATAAAGTTAATCTTTCTCTCTTTCCTATATCAATATGTGTTCTCTAAGTAGTAGAAAGTATAAAAATTAAATATCATCACAGCACAAATGTCATGTCAAGACTGAGAAGAAATTACTATATTAAGTTAATGTCTTCGTATACTAAAACCCTTGCCCCTCCCCAAATTTATTTTTTCAAAGATCTTCAAACCTTTACTACATATTAAACAGAACATATTTGGAGGCATTTAATTAGACTCAGGGAAGAGAAATACGTTTGCAGGACAAAGTGGAGAAAATGATAAACAAAATAATTTAAAATAAAATTATAACAATTTAAGTTAAATTGCTTTAAAGCACATAATGTATAAATAAAAGTGTTCTAGTCACACTGATGCTGTCTGTACTTCTGAACCAAGAAGTATGAGCTTCTTGCCTCCCTGCACCCAAAGTACCCAAAAGAAAAAGCTGAACAAAGAATGGAAGAGACTGTTGAAAATCAAATTACTTCTAGAGAAGAGCATGGAAATACAAATGATAATGAGGAAAAACAACTTTCTCTAGGCAACAAAATGATGTAATGAAAACATGCAAAACATTTACTCTAAGAACAAAAGAAAGAGAGAAAATAGAGCTGGCCTGCCCAGGCCTGGCTCCTCAGGCCTAGG
The DNA here is from genome assembly GCF_000276665.1 of Chinchilla lanigera. Lineage (NCBI taxonomy): Eukaryota > Metazoa > Chordata > Mammalia > Rodentia > Chinchillidae > Chinchilla > Chinchilla lanigera. The sequence goes on from NW_004955459.1 coordinate 302,697, forward strand.
TGTGACAATGAGGGCATCGCAGGCCGGCTCAGCCTGGCTGAGTGCTAGAGCTTGGGTCCTGGCATGGACCGTGAACATCCCCACAGGCCCTTGTATTGAAGGATGGACCTGGCTTGTGCCCTTTTGGTGGTGGGACCTTTAGGAGTGGGGACTGAGGGTGACATTAGCCCATTTGGGTCACACCCTGGAAGCGGGTGTTGATCTCCCCCCTTCCTCTCTCTCTCTTTCTTTCTCTCTGGCTTCCTGGTCACCAGGAGGTGAATAGCCTAAACAATGCACTCTTACCATAATATACTGTGCTGATGCAGACACAAAGACAATGGGGACAAACGACCACAAACGACCACAAATGACCATATACTGTAACCTTGGAAATCATAAGCCAGAAGAGATTTTTTATTTTGTATCAATGGATCGTCTTGAGTATTTCATTGCAGCAATGGGGAACTGGCAAACAGAGCATGCATTGAGAGAATGAGTACAAAGAGCTGAGTGGGAAGTATGAGAAGGGGAGGTCAGGGCCTTCCCTGGCACATCTGACAGGCTTCAAGGAATCTTCTCACTTTCTACATGCTTCAGGAGAAAGCTGACCCACCCCACCAGCACCAACACAGGCAAGCGCAGCTAGGCCCTCCCCTCTGCCTCTCAGAGGCTTGCGCTGGAGGAGGCACTGCATAGAATTCACATTTGTGTAGGTAATGCTATGTTTGCACATGGACAAATTTCAAAAATGGCCCAGGTAACATGGTGAAGAGCCAGGCTTACTCCTCCCTGTCCCAAGGGGCCAGCTATGCAGATTCCTGGTGTAAGTGTAGCTAGTCCACCTTTGTCTAGGAAGCACGTGCACACACATGCACATATGCACACTCCGCTTTCTCACTTAGCAGCAGGTTTTGGAGATCATTACACATTCACTGTCTAGATTTCTTTATTCCTCTCACTGGCTGCATTCTACTAGATGTGTTACCATGGTTTATTAGACTGATTCAAAAGAGATTGCTTAATATTAATAGTAATAACAGGTGTTCAATCTTCCCAACCACTACAGAAGAATCACCACCCCAATTTACAGAGAAGAAAAACTGAAGTTTAAAAACAATAAGTGGCGGGGCTGGGGATTTAGCTCAGCGGCAAAAGCGCCTGCCTGGCATGCGCAAGGTCGTGAGTTTGGTTCCCGGTACCGGAAAAAAACAAAAAAAAAAAAAAAAAAAAGAATAAGTGGCTTGTGAGAAGCCTCACAGCCTGTAAGGGATAGCATAAAATCTGACTCTAGATCTGAATCTTAACCCATTTTCTACTACTATAATGAAATACCTGAGATCTGGTTCATCATAAAGAATAATTTATCTGACTCCCAGTCCTGGAAGACTGGGTCTGCTCGGCACCTAAAGAAGAGCATCTTCCTCTATCATAACACATGGAAGACAAGTGTGAGACACAAGTGTGTTCACTTCAGTCCCTCTCCTTTCATACCACTGGTTCCACTATGAGGACCCTGCCCTTCTGACCTCATTTTATCTTAATGCTTTCCAAGATCTCCTCCTCCTAGAACCATTAACATATGAATTTGGAGATTTCTTTTCTGATACAGGACCTTTGGGACAAATATTCAGACCACAGCAGGTTCCACAGCTCTTCTTCCTCTGCCTTGCTGAGGACCTTACCTGTCCAACTCAAGCCTCAGGCAGAAGTTCAGACTGGTGCACCCAGCTACGGACCTGACCAATGATGCTGAGATGTCTAAAGTATCTTAACCCAGAGATGTCCACCCTCAAACTCTTCATCTTCTTCCTCAAACCAACCCAGAGTAATTTTTTGTAGAGAAGGTTTCAACTCTGTCTCTCCTTGGTGATCTGCAATTTTACTGCATCAGTCCATTTTCTATTGCTATAACAGAATAACACAGCTGAGTAATTTATAAAGAAAAGAAGTTTACTTAGCTCCCAGTTCCATAGGCTGAGAAGTCCAACAGCATGATGCTATATTTGCTTATCTTCTGGTTAGGGCCTCATTTTTCATTGTAGCATGACAGGCAGGCAGAAAGGAAAATGAGCAGCAGTGAAAGGAAAAGCTAGAGAAGCTGGGTTCACCTTCTAACAACCCTCCCTCTAAACTTCTCCAGAGAGCATTAATCTATTGGTGAGTATGGAATTTCAGGGCCTAGGCACCACCCACCCATCAGGCCCATCCTCCCTACATTTCCCACTGAGAATTGAGGGTCCAGCGCATGAACTTCTGAGGGACACATTCAAACCATAGCAGGTTGTGATGTGATTATCAAAGAATTTACATCAATCTTCACTGGCTCTCTGCTGAGAGGACACCAGGGGCTGCTTGGTTCCCTCTGTGCTTGCCTGCAAGCTCCTTGTGACAGAGGTGGACCCAAGCTCTTGTTTCCCCAAGCACATAACTCACTTTCATGGAGATGTGCCCCTCAGCAACCTCAGCACATCTTGCTGTTTTCCAGCACAGGGGGGATCCAGCTGGCCCTGATGGGCTGTAGATTGGCCTGAAAATGAGAGAAGAAGAGTCCCATCTGGAGGCCCAACTGAGCAAGCAAAGGTCACAGGGAGTGTTTCTCAGCAGTATCCAGCACAGCCAGAGTCCCGCAGAGGACTCACGCAGTCAGGAAGCCACGGCAGCACTGAAGGGCCAAGCACCTGAGCCCCTTGACATCTCCAGCCCTGGCTTCACCTGGCCCCAGGCCTTGCCTTTTGGAGGCCCCCATGAGCAGATGGCCTGTGTTCCCAGTACCAGCTCAGGCTTTTTCTGGGGATCCTACCTCACAGGGAAGGAGCAAAAACTTGAGAATCACAGACAGATTACAGCAGGGCTGCCAGCATCCAGTACCTGCCTGCTCCTCTGTAAACTGTTGGTAAATGAAAGTTGTAACAGGCCATTGTTTTCCAGTGCTAGGAATGGAGCTCAGGACCTTGTGCACACTAGGCACAACCCTGAGGCCATTGCTTTGAACTGTCTCCTCCTTTGGACCCCAAGAAACCATGCAAAAAATAAAAGCGGAGTCACTCACATTAAAGTTTCACGTCATCAAGCTGAAGTTAAGCTATTGACTCTTTATAAGAAAGCTGGTGTAGGAAGATAAAGGCCAAGGTTCTCAGGGCAGTTTCAATGAACATGGTAATATTTCCTCTGCTTAAATGTTCCCTCTACTTAAATTCCCTACACAAAAATGGTGACATGGGGTAACCTTGATACTACCTGGTAGACTCGTAGGTAAATTCCAGGCTCTTCCTCAAGCAAAGAATTGAAAGTACACATAGGGCCATAACATAGAGGCCAAGTTATCACAACAAAAGCAAAACCGAGCAGAATGGAGAGAGAGCTCTGGCCTTAGTGAAGTAACCCCAGGCAGACACTGCACAGGTGGGCGCTAGGACCCAGAAGAAAAACTGTCACCTCTGCAGACTGCTGCTGTTGCTGTAGGAGAACTGCACCTCTTTAAAATGGTCACAAGTTTTCCTTTCCATTCTTAGTCATTCAACTCTCTCCCTTTTCCAGGTGACTACCACCAAAAAGCCAAAGAATCTGAGTCTGCTGATAGATGAAGGGGTGGGGGGAATGGTTCCTAGATAGGCCCGAAGTTCCTTAAGGGAGAGGGAAGGAAAAAAGCCTCAGAAGTGCTGGTCATGAGCCCACAGGCTCCACCAAGCCCCACAGACTTTTCTGACCATGACCCCCATGGCCACACAAATCCCACTGTCCAGGGCATGCAGCCAACTGCACCCTCAAGAAGCAATAACAGCAGGCAGCCTGGGCCCATGCATCCCATACAGGTACAAAATCCTATGATGAGTGTGATCACTTTATATACCCAAATTGTACCAATAAACTTAATTAAATTAAAAAATAAAGTGGTTTCTAATTAAAAAAAAAAAAAAAAGAAACCAGCTTGTGAGCCCTGCTTCTGGGCTACTCTGGGGCCAAGGTCACCTCACTTCTGCTTGCCTCAGCTCCACCTTGGCAGGTGCATGGGAGACTAGAGCTTCTGAAAAGGCATCTCCTGCTGCCAGGACCCAAATGAAAGGCATTCGTACAAATACATCCCAATCCATGGGCAAGAATCCCCTTCCCTGCACACCCAAAGCTCCCCGGTCATCCCCACCCCTGGAAGTTTTTGCCTTGGGGTCAACTGCTTTGGGTCTGTCACATGTATATAGCAAGCACCTTTGATGGCTATATAAAGGAAAAGAGAGAAGTCTCCCCCTCAGGGAGTTACCTTCCTTTCTGGCTGGGCTTCTTTTGGCTGTGACTTTCTCTTGGCTGCACTCACCAAATGACACCATGCCATGGCTCCAACAGAGGGAGACCAGGCTCTATGCACAGTGAGGAAAGAACTGCAGGTGTATGTCCAACGGTAAAAGAAAAAGCACCCACATTTATTGATGCTAAGGGGAGCACTGTGCTCAGAGCAGGTCCATGACAGCAGAAACAAAATGGTTGCACAAAAATAAAAGTGGTGACAGAGGTGATAGAAAACTTAAAAAGCACACATATAAATCAGGGTTTTGGATTTCTAAAAGATATGCCTTGCTGAGTCTGTGTGTATGACTGACAGGTATGATGGACAGGGCCAGCAAGTCTCCAAGAGTTCACACTGAATAATTGTGTGCATGAGTTGCAGTTAAAGAGGTTCCAGTGGGGAAAAGGTTACTGAACTGCATGTGCTCTGGCCTGGGCCTTTGGAGATTTCCTGTGTCTATGTCATTGGAAGGAGGATGGTCCCAGGGTGTTCCCCTCACACAGTTAGAGTGAGTGGGAGGGGTCTCCCAGGCCCATAGTGCTGCCTGTACTAACTTCATTTTACCAATCAGTTATTTTCCTAGTTTTCTTTTTATTGTTGCCTTACAAAGGCAGTAACTTTGATTGACTAATTTCCTTTAGGTTGTTTGTTTGTTGGTTAGTTTCTGCTATCTTCTGTCTTTCTCTGTCTATAAAGCCAACTTCTTCTGATCAACCCATCAGAAGATTCATTGTATTTTATGGAATGAAGAGTTGTTTAATTCTATGGCACAAATAAAGCAAATTAAGGTAAACTTTTGTAATTTTGTCCTGTGATGCTGGAGATACAATTACCCAACTTGGAGTTGCCTGGGTTAAGAGAACAAGCACTTATTGGATGTGAGGTGTTTGTAGGTCCTTAAGAAGTCATTGCTGGCTCCCTCCCCGACTGTCATCTTGTGCTGGTTGGAGCCTGGCCAGCTTTCTGTTTGCTTGCTTTCCTACTACTGCACCTCTCAAAGCTTTGCACGGGGAGCAATCGTGAAAAACGGTAGGAAGGTAGGAAGAGGGAAGTGTAGAGACAGTGTACACCCTATACACCTGTGAGAAAGAGCAGGCCTTACCCCAGCACGGAGGAAGTGAAGTCTTTAGATGATGTCACAAAGAGGTAGGGTCAGCAAGATCCAGCCAGGAGACTGAGCCATGGCTCCAGCTCCTTTCAGCCACCCAGTACCCAAGTGTGCTCTGCGGTCCTTGAAACCAAGGTCAGTGCAGGCCAGAGCTGGTGTATAGGCCTGGGTGCTGCTGAGTGGGGCCAGGCAGCCTGATGCTTCTTGACCCCAGTCCTGCCATGAGGGCCATGCTCACCAGTGCTCTGCTGATCTTCAGTCCCATCTGGTCAGGGCAGAGCAGGCTGGGAAGGGGGCTCTGCGGATCAGCCTCTTCAGACACCAAAGCCCTGTTTAAGGTTGTTGTGTGCTGCTGCAAAAAAACCAAGAAAATCACATCACAACTAAACCAGAGAAGCAGAGTCCTACTTCCCTTCCTCCATGTCTGCTCCCCATCAGCCCTGTGCACTCACAAAAAGTATCCCCAACTTAAAATTGTGATGTTCTTCTCAGAGACCTGTGGGATGAACAAACCATACCAAGAGCGAGAAAAAACACACTAGACATAAGCTGTCCGTAACAGTGAAAGGAATTTGGTCGGGGCCATGGCTGACCATGACAAATTTGCTCTCACAGACATCAGACAAAGACAAAGCCCCTCACCCCGACCCCAGGAGTACAGCTTCAGTTTCTCAAGGGAGGCAGCAGCCTCACAGCTTCCCCTCCAAGGGTGCAGAAGGTGCTGGCTGAGGTGGCCCACAGGCAGAGGGGACAGGCAGCATTGGGAACCTAAGGAAAGACAGTTGGATCAGATGACATTGTTGTCAACACCTTTGGAACTAGTACCTTTTTTTCTTTTTTTTGTTTTAAAGAGATAAAGACAATGTTATAAAATTTCAAAACAAAATAGGAGAGTAACAATGGTTAGTACACTGCTTATTGTTATCTTCAAAGTAGTTGCTCAGATTACAAGATATAGGCATGAAAAATTTATCAGATGATATAAGCACAAACCATTCTTTTCAATGAACCAATAGAAATTAGTAGTATAACTATTTTAACTATTATATATATATATATATATATATATACATATCACTTTTCCTTTTCCTTCTTTTCTCATTTCCCCCATCCAAGTTTCTCTTTCCTTTTGAATAGTTCTTCCCATTTCCCAATATCTATTGTACATTTGGACCTTATTTACTCTTTCAGCTTCTTACACTAAGAAGACATTACATTGTTTACACATACAAGACTGATTTATTTCACGTATGAGTATGGTCTCAAGTTGCATTTACCTATGAAAGTCTCAAGTTTATCCTTCTGTACAGCTGAGTAGTACTCTAATGTATAAAAATATCACATCTTTTATATCCATTCTTTGGTTGATGGACATTTAGGTTGTTTCCAGGACTTAGCTATTACACATTGTGCTGTTATAAACATAAGTGCACATATATCACTGTGGTATGACGTTATTAATTCTCCTGGGAAGATACCAAGAAGGGGAATAGCTGGATCAAATGGGACCTCTAATCCTAGTTTTTTTTTTTTAAGAATCTCCACATTGATTTTCACAGTGGTTGCATGAATCTACATTCCCACCAACAGTGGAGAAGGGTTCCTTTTTCCTGACAGCCCCTCCAGGATTTGTTATTGGTTGATTTCTTGATGATAGCCATTCTTTCTGGGGTGAGACAGAATCTCAGTGTTATTTTAATTTGCATCTCTCAAATAACCCAACATATTTATCTGCTATCTGTTTTTCTTCATCTGAGAAGTGTGTAGTAATCTCAGATGGCCATTTTTGGGTTGAATTTTTAAATTTCAGGGATCTGATTTTTTTCAATTCTTTATATGTTCTAGATAGGATCCTTTGTCTGAGGAACAGTTGGTAAAGTATTTTCCCACCCTGTGGTGATTTATTATAATTATAAATCACTCTGTTGGTGATTTATTTTGATGTGCAAAAAGCTTTTTGATAAGATGAGACCCCAGTTGTTGATTCTTTGGAGTATTTCCCATGCAGTTTGGGTTTTGTTTGTGAAGTCTCTGCCTACACCTATGTCCTTGAATTCTTTACCTACTTTCTCTTCCAGTAGATTTAGTGTTCCTGTTTAGTATGTAGATCTTTGATCTATTCTGACTGTAGTGCATTGTGATAGACGGATTTAGTTTTAGTCTTTGGCATGTAGGAAGCCAGTTTTTCCAGCACCATTTATTCAAGAGGCTTTCTTCCGTGAGTATGTTTGGCCCCTTCACCAAAGATAAGGTGGCTGAGTGTGTTTATAGTTGTGTCTGTGTCTTCTAATCTGTAGAACTAGTACTTTTTTCTAGCTTCACTGATGTATAATTGACAAATGAAATGTTCAAGTCATACAATGCCATGATTTTTTTATACCTGTACATTTTGATGTGATTACCACAATCAAGATTATTAGCACAATCCAGCTTCATATAGTTACTTTTCTGTGTGGTCAACACACTTTGAATCTGTCCTCTCACTGCATTTCACATCCCCATTGTTATTCTCTGTAGTCACCAGGATATACCTTGACCCCCAGAGTGTGCTCCAAGGCTGCACCCTTCACCCAACATTTCCCAATGCCCCACAGCCCTAATCCACAGTAACCACTGCTCCACTTTGTTGCTGTGGGCTTTACTAACTAAGCTTTAAATCTAGTGTCTATTGTAATCCTCACAGCAATAAAGTAGGTCTTGGTATTATCCCTACTTTATAGATAAGGAAACTGCAGCACAGACAGGTTAAACAACTTGCTCCAGGTCACACAGTAAATATGTGTCAGAGGTGTGCTTCACTGAGCAGCCTGTCTCTCATCCAGGCTCTTAATACTCAAAGGAAATGAATGGAGATAGGTGAAATGCCTGGCTCTGGACAACCTGGCAGCCATACGAGGGAGAAAGGACTCCTGCTTAACTCAGCTGAAGCTTCCTGAGCATATCCTCAAATGGATGATTAAACATCTTGTGCCTTGTAGAGTCCGTACTCCCAGCGGGCTGAGGCAGCATGGAACAGAGGCCTGATCCACAAGGTTTGCAGTGTCTTTCTCTGAGCCAAGGGCCACAGGCCCAAGGGACTGTGGGTTCTAGAAGTGCTGCCCCAAGGAGCCACCACCTAAGAAGTGTGGGGAGTCCTGTGAAGCCCAGTACCATCTGTCCCCACCTGGAGCTGGGCCCCAAGCTGTCTACCACTGGTTAAATCAGCAGAGACCTGGTGCTAAATTAGAGCTACTCAAGACCAAGGGCTATGGACACTACCCTACCCAAAACAGGGTGGGGTTGCCAAGGAGGGTGTCATGCCTGAGCTGGCTCTTGCCAGAGGTAGGGCCAAGTCCACGGTACTTTGGAGCCTGCTGGGCCTGTGTGGGGGTGGCAGGGTGGTCCACCCACCAACAGGTGTACGTTACCCAACCAAGGTGGGCAGAATGCATGAGTGACTTTCCCTAGGGGCTTTCCCTAAGGCCTTTGTCCTGACATGACTGTTGAGCTAGGTAGTCATGGAGGGCAAGGCTGTCTTTTTACCCTTGGCTTGGAGCCTTGAGTCAGCAGGAAATGAGGCAAGAGGGTGGTAGTGAGAAGAAGTAGGACTTCACCTGCTATTGTTAGAATGTCATATTCTAACAATATGTGGTTACTGGTGATGAGGAGCTAAGAGGTGTTACACAAGCTTTGTAATTAGGGGATAACTCAAGGGGCTCCTTGTACTCTGAAGTTGTCCTGGATTCTGCAATGAGGCCTATGGCCTTACCTGTGACTTGCATACCTACCTGTGTTCACATCATGCCACTCATGGCCTTTGTACACCTGGCCAAGGGCAGCATGTGTGAATTCATCACTGGTCTACCTCCTCAGCGAGCTCTGTCCCCCCAGGACTCCAGCTGGAGAGCTGCATACCTTGCAAGGTCCCAGCCACACTGAGGGATGACCCACAGCCCACCCTGCCTGTTGGCCTTTTAGCATCCAGGCCTCAGTAGAGGCAACAGGGGCTGACATCTGTGGACACTGCTCTCCCAGGCCCACACTGTGCCCAAGAGCCCAATTCCAACCCTGCCGCTGCCTGCTTCCCAAAGCAGTGGGCCACTCTGCAGTCCCTTCCTCCCGCTCTGTTTTCAGGACCTGCTCAGGACAGCTTCTCCCTATTTGTCCTTTCAGGGGCAGACACTGCTGTGTGGATCACTATGGTTGGGTATGCTCAGTGTGTTGAGGGAACTGAAGGAGGGATTCCATCTCCGGGGTCAGCTACAGGCTGGGAAGGGTGGGCAGAGTGCACCAGGCTGGCTCTAGCAGTGATGCGGCCTCTGAGCTTGAGTGCCCAGCAGAGTGGGCCTCCCTCAAGAGACCTCAGCTGACCATGGGGTGAGAGCAGAAAGTGGGGTGGGAGTGGCTCAAAGCCCCTAGCTGACCCCTGAGTGGGAATTTGCTGACACCAGCTTGGAGTGGACCTTCAGTGGGCTGGTGGCTTGGGGCACCCTATGCCAGTAGAAGCTGGTGTCAACTGTTGAGGGACCAGAGGAATCTCCTATGTGGCCAACCTGGCTCTGAGCTGATTCTGCAGTCTGCCTGTGCAGGGATGGGAAACTTCTGCTGGACCCTAGCCTGCTGCTGGCACCTTGTTTCCAGGTATCATCGGTGTGAGTACAGCTCTTTCCCCTCCCCCAGCAATGTCTGCCACCCCTTGTGGGTGACACCAGTGCTGGGTCCCAGGCTCCCTCCCCTCAGTCTCTTGCATCAAGTATGGCCCCTGGGCATTCTGCTGGCCTAGGTTTTTCTGCCTCACTACTCGCTGGCTGTGTGGACTTAGACAACTGGCCAACCACCCTGGGACTGGCACCAGGACACAGCACTTGTATAGAATCCCCAAGTCCGAAGTCCATGAGATTGAACCCAGATACTCAAGTCCATGTCTGCTCACACACCCGACTCATCTCTCAGCCTCTGGAGTCTCCAAGCCTGTGGGAGGGCTGTGGTCTCTGGATCACAGAGGAGAAACACAGTATTTACAGAGACTGGACCATCCCTGAGGTATACACTGGCCCCTGCCCTGCAATTCCTTGAGGTCTGCCTGGTGGAAATCTGGGGATTGGGTAGGGAGAACCTTCCTCTGGCCACTCAGTCTCAACTGAGCCCCTTCCCATACACACACACACACACACGCACACACACGCACAAACACTGTGTCCTGGCCAGGCCCCTCTGATTTGGCTGCATGCCAGGTGATCCTCTTGTCAGCATACTGGGTTAGGGCACACCTCCATCCTTTCTTCAAACAGTTTGTGTTGTGGATCCCACCCACATGTTGGAGGGAGTGCCTTCTGAGCCTCATCCTCATCTGTGAAATGGGTGTACTGATGTAATGGCATAACCTGGGTCTCAGGAGGTGGAAGAATGAAGGTGAGGACAAAGGAGGTAGATAGGAGGAGTTTCATCAGGAAGAAAGAAACAGTTCCTAGTAGTTGGGAGGGAACCTGAAAGTGGATTGCCACGGCGACTCTTTGTCTAATAGTTTCTATATCAAAAAAGACCAGGGCTCAGATCACTCCAAGTCAAACTAAGGTCACCCTGTAGGACTAAACCAAGCTTACTTAAACCAGAAATGGGCAGGTGAGGAGTTGAGGCAGGTAGCAAATACATGTCTGCAAGTACCTCTTGGCCTCAAGTGGTTCATTCAAAGAGCAAAAGGAGAAGGAAAAGTCGTTTTCCAGTAGGTAGGAGCAGGAGCTGCCATAGCAGGCATCTCCCACCTGGCTTGTTACCTTGCTTGCTGCATCCATGGACCTAACTGCCCACCTGGTTCCAACTAACTCTTGACCTTGGGCTCATGCTATCTGACCAAGCCCTGGCCATTTCAACTCTGTCTTGGGCCCAGTGCCTGTCTAGTTGCCTTCTGTCTTTGCCTGACTCACCTGTCTATAGTGACGGCAGCAGAGCCCATCAGAGAGATGTGTTGTGAGGCCCTCGGGACCTGTGGGGACTCTGCAGTCAGTGTACAGGGCCCCTGAGACCCTGAGCAACACATTGTCTATCTAAAACATTGCTTCACCAGAAACAAGGGTTCTTGTCAACACACACAACTGCTAAATGGATTCCTATTTTAAAAAATGATTTTTTGCCTGTGGAAGAAAACTGATTCACAAGGCTACAAATACAAGCTGCCTAGAAAACCCCAATTCTCCTCTTCCAACTGCCTATGGGAGGATGAGTCCATGGCCTAGTAATCTCCTCATTCAGTCTTTTTGTTCCGCATGCGCTCTGCTATCTTGTGTGCAAACAGGAGTTACACACACACACACACACACACACACATTCACACACTCACTCACACATGCACATATTCACACACTCACATACACACGTACCCTGCCCTTCCATACAGGTATCTCACACAGTCACAGTGGCAAGGAGCCGGCCATGGCTTAAACTGTGAGCAGATCTGGCCCTGTAAGCCCCATCACTGAGGGCAGCCTCAGCCAGGCTCCCAGCATGTCCACTCCACGGGCTGCATGGGCTGCAGGAACACACTGTACAGTTGGGATGTTCAATGGCATGGTGCGGATAGCAGCAGGTGTGGGGGTGGTGCACTGTAGGGCTTCCAGCTGCCCCCACCCTGCGATCCCAAGGTCCTTTTCAGGACAGGGCCTGCTCCCTCGGTACAGAATCACCCAGCCTGTGGCCTCTCCTAAAAAGGAGACAGGGCTGGGAACCCCACCCCACAGAAGCTGAGTGCACAGCTCTGCTCAGCATGGGCCTCTCACTGGGCCCTGAGTGAAGTCCTGGGCCCTTCCTGCAGAGTCCCGGGCTTTCTTTTCAGAAAGCGGGTCCAAGGGCACTGGCGTGCAGCCCATTCTGTTGGTGTCTTCTTCGAGGGCAGCCTCACTTGTGCTTCCCACCTGTCAGAGGAGCCTCACTACCCTGGGATGGCCCACCTAAGAGCATGGACTCTGCATGCGGCCAAAGCAGAAACAGGCAGCAGCCACACCCAGCCAACCTCACTGCAGGGCAGACCCACTACCAGGGTGGCTGTGAGCGGAGACTTCAGCTCTGGCTGGTGTATTCTTCCCCTCGAGTACACCTGGCCTCCACATGGCTCTCGTTGGAGGTCAATAGCCCAGCACTCCTCTTGCCAGTGCTCCAGTCCTGCTCTGTCCAGTCTGGCGCTACAGGCACATCTTCACCCTGAGTGGGGTGAGGTGCTTCCTCAAGATTCAGTGTCCCTCAGCCAGGCCCCCTATTCAGACTTGCAGCCCTAGGCCTGGACCTGAAATCAAAGCAAGGGGTTGCCTAGTGAGAGTATGAGGTGGGCATCTGCCTGTGTTGTGTGACCCCTTCCTTGGCTGCCATCATCTCCTTCCCCCACGCTCCCTCCCCTGGGAACACCCCCACCCCATCCACTACACACAAAAGCCCATTCTGTCTTCTTTCTTTGAGATCAGTGTCACCTTGGAGACTGGCGCCTTCCGGCCCAAGCCACACTCTCCTTGGCCCCAGCCCAGCCGTCGGGCTCCCAGGCTGCCTGGCAACCCTGCCCACTGCCCCCACACTCCCCACTGCCATCCTGTCCTGGAAGCCAGAGTCAGAGGTGCTCTGTGTCTCTGAGCATGCCCTGCGAGCCCCAGACTGGCTCTGCTTCATCCACTGGTCCAGCACTAGCAGCCGTCTTCTTAACAGCTGCTACCTTGCCCTGCCTGCTGCCCTGTGCTGCTTCTCTCCCTCCATCTTCCAAGGCCTACAGGCCCAGCTCCAGCCCTTCTCCATAGGGCTCCCAGCATGTGCTCAAAACCCAGCATGGCTCTCTTCTCAGGTCACAAGTTGCTTGTGCGATATTCAAGGGGAAGACAAGCTTGTCACTCCTTTCTTTCTTTTTTTTTTTTTTTTTTGGTTTTTCTCCGGTACCGGGAACCGAACTCATGACCTTGCACTTGCCAGGCAGGTGCTTTTGCCGCTGAGTTAAATCCCCAGCCCCTGAGCTAAATCCCCAGCCCTGTCACTCCTTTCTTGAGCATCCTGCCACTCAGCAGTGGTACCTGGCATTCAGGAACAACAGCAGAGACAACAAGGTGCAGGTGATGGTGTTGTGCTGTGAGCAAGCAGTTGCTGCTCCCCACTTCTCCCGTTGGCTCTTTAAACCTCACAGTGGGAGACAGGAAGCTCCCCCACACCTTGGACTCTGCAAAGCTGTTTATTGTTGACTCCTACTTGGGGTTTGCCAAGTTCATTTCTGGATTCACAGCAGCCCAGGAGACGGATGCAATAATGACTTATTTTACGGGTGAGCAAATGAAGTCAACAAAGTGTCATCTAGTTACATGGCCAGTGCTAACCAAGCCTCAGGGCCCAGGTCCTGAGGCTCCTGTGACATGACACTTGGTGTGGCTTGCTTGTGTCCACACTGGAGGGACCCTGGGGAAGTCACGTGCAGACTCACTTCAAAGGCCAGGTCTCGTGTACCTGTTGGTCCTCTCCACCCTCAGCTATAGTACTTTCTCCTTAAGAAACGTCAGCTATGTCTTTGAGCAGAGTAAAGGTGTACCCAGCTGCGACGCAAAAGCCCCCTGTGGTTTCTGGCCCAGGAACTTGGGTGTGGAGTGTGGGCGACGAACTGGGTGATTCCTGCCTGCCAGCCTGTCTGGGACCCACAGGGAGAGTAGGAAGAAGGGCCTTGGAGGCCTTCCACGGAGGAGCAGGACCGAAGGTGAGGGTCCAGCAGACTCTACTTCTCCAACTCTGTCTCTTTTGGGAGTCTACCCAGTGAGTAGTATCCCGAGACACATGGCCCCTGGCTCAGTCCTCTGGGACACTTTCCCTCACCCCTGCCGGCCCCTCTTCCACAGCACTAACCCCAGGGATGGAGCTACTGCAAGAAAGACCAGCTTGGGGCCCAGAGGTACTGGGGTTTCTGGGAACACACCCCCACTCTGCTCAGGGCTGATGAGTTCCAGCAACAAAATGGAGAAGAAGGTCCCATTGTTCCCAAATACTCTGTTGGCTCTTTTTTCCTTTTCTATCCCTTCCTTTCTTCCTTTTCATGCCATTTTCTTTTCTTTTCCTTTGTGATAAACAATCTGCTGCTAGCCAGAGGCTCTGTGGATGCCATTCTTTACCCTCTGAGGAACACGCTTCATGAGTCATGACCTCAAGGAGCACACAAAGGCTTGTTTGAGATTTTCTCAGGCTTGTGGGGAGGTGGGATAGGTTTGCTCATTCATACACTCAGCTGGTCATATTGTTGTTAAAACCTCCACTTCTGGGAGCTCACAATGCCCCAACTTCACCCTCCTTGCAGTCATCCCACCAGAGCCAAGTCTTCTACCCTGGCTTTGCCTCCCAGCCCTCAGGGAAGCATCTCCCCTTCCATGCAGGGGCCCGCTGGGCCACCAGTCTATGGTGATGTGACCAGGTCTCTTGCCTAAGGCCCCCAAGCCTGGAATTGTACCTTGAGTGAGGGAACCAGTTACAGTTCCTATTCTCTGAAATGTGACCTCTTGTCCAGGAAGGGGGCTGTGGTAGGTCCTTTAATAGAAGGTGTTTGACTGGCTACCTATAGGCTGAGTAAAGGCCCTCAGTGTCAGGACCACAGCTGTTGTGCACCCAGGGATGCCCAGGAGGCTTTATTTAGGACAAGCCCAGCTGCAGAACTGTCACTTATAGAGATCTGGACATGCTGAGTGCGCTGCTCAGCGCACGTGTTTACTCATGTGTGCATGCTATGTGCAAGAGGACTGAGCTTTCTCGGGTTTGGGGATAGGTTGAGGGGTGCCTGTTAACACAGAGTCCTGGAACACAGTCACAGCAGGCATCCTCAGGAAGCACTACCCACCAGATGGGCAGGAGTGACTTGCACAGTGGGGCCTGGGAGGTCTGCATGGAAACCTCAGGACCCAGCTGTAGCTGCTCCAGGCCTCTATCTACCATGCATGGGGCTAAGGAGCTTGCACAGGTATCTGCTTTCATATAGGAGCAAGTTTCAAGTGTCTTTCTAGCGTCATCCCTTCCCTGCACCTATGGTGGCCCCCACTCAGCCTACACAGTTTGCTAAGGGCCTTAAGTTCTGAAGTCTTGTCAAGTAACACATCTGGGGCCTCATGAAAGACTTGACTCCTAAGTCCAGGAGTAAGAATGCCACCGATGTCAGCATTCACTGGCTGTAAGGGCTTGGGACAGGGACTCTGCCCTTCACCTGCTCCCCCATCTGGCAGACAGGTGCTCTGGGGCCTCAGGGTAAATGTGTCCATCACACAGGCCCATCCTGTGCCCAAGAGCCTCAGTCATGAAAGAGTAGCTGTCCATGGGTAGATCCTCTACCCCACCCTCACATAGGCTGGACTGCAGTTCTGTGAGGGCGGGTCCCCTGCTCTTGTGTCCTCTAAATTCCCCAAGAAGATCCAGAGGAGTCTGGAACCCCAAATCTTCCATGTTTAAAATCTCGTTCCTGTTCCTCCTCTTGGTCCAGATGATGCCTTCCTAGGGTTCCTGCCATCTAACTGTACCATCATCCTCTACTGAGTCAGGCAAAAAACTGGGTTCCTCCCTCTCCAGAAGGCTCACACCCCATCTATCAGTGCTCCCTGTTGGGTGTACTTGGGATCTTGCTCCCAGCCTCTGCAGCCACTTTTGTCCCAGCTGGCCTCTTTGCTGGGCCATCTGGTAAGTCTCAAAGCTTTGTTTCCTCAGTCACAGCCTACTGGCTTCCAGGCTGTTCTCCCTGTCGAGAACTGTCTTTCCCTGCCCTAATTCCATCTCTGACTCTGTCTTCCAGCTGTGCTCCCTGAGGTGCAGCCACAGGGCTTGTGCCCACCCCAACTTACTGTGGCCTCAGGGCCATTGCATTTTCCCACTCCACACAAGGACCTTCTTTACTGGGTGTCTTTATCCCAGGACTCAGAAATGATTTCCCTCATCACCTATCTCAGTTTTCCCTCCCTATCCCCTGCTCTTTTTACCTGGATGGCACTTGATGTGTTGTTTTGTTTTTGCTTTTTGCCAGTACCATGCTGTTTTTATCACAGTAGCTCTGTAGTATAATTTCAAGTCTGGGATTTTGATGCCCCCTGCTTTGCCTTTGTTGCCCATGATTGCTTTTGCTATTCTAGATCTCTTCTGGTTCCATATGAATGTTAGAATTTTCTCAAATTCCGTGAGATATGCTATTGGTATTTTGATTGGGATTGCATTAAGTCTGCATATCAATTTTGGGAGTATGGTCATTTTCATTACATTGGCTCTTCCTACCCAAGAACAAGGGATATCTTTCCATTATCTGATATCTTCTTTAGTCTCCTTTTCAAGGGTTTTCAATGTAGAGATATTTTTTTACTTCCTTCATTAGATTGATTTCTGGGTATTTCCTTTTTTTATGCTATTGTGAAAGGTGTTGTTTCCCTAATTTCTCTCCCAGTGAGTTTGTTATTTGTGTACAGGAATATTATTGAGTCTTGAGTGTTGACTTTATATCCAGCTACACGACTGAATTTGGTTGTTAAATCTACAAGTCTTTCAGTGGAGCTTTTGGGGTCTCCTATGTAGAGTATCATGTCATCTGTGAATAATGATAATTTAACTTGTTTCTTTGCTGGCCTTATCCTTTTTATTTTTTCCCCTGTCTAATTGTTCTGGATATTTCCAGAACTAAATTGAGTAAGAGTGGTGATAGCAGACATCCTTGTCTTATTCCTGATTTTGGAGTGAAATCTTTTGGTTTTTGTCCATTTAGTATGATGGCTGTTGGTTTGTCAGAGGTGCCTTTTAAATCAGATTGAGATAAAAACTTCTATTCCAATTTTCTATAAGGTTTTTATCATGAATGGGTGTTGGACTTGTCAAATGCTTTTTCTGTGTCTATTGAGGTGATCATGTAAGTTTTGTTCCAGATTCTGTTCATATGGTATATTACATTTATTGATTTGCATATATTGAACCATTCTTGCATCCTTGGGATGAATTGTACTTGGTCATGGTGTATAATCTTGATGATTTGCTGCATTCTGTTTGCAAGTATCTTACTGAGGATTTTTCCATTTATGTTTATTATGGAGATTGACCTGTAGTTCTCTTTTTTGATTGGATCCTTCTCTGGTTTTGGTAATGCTTGGTAACCTCAGGATAATGCTTGCTTCCAGGGATGAGTTTGGGAGTACTGCTTCCCTTTCAGTTTCATTGAAGAGTTGGAGGAGTAGTGGCATTAGATTTTCTCTATATTTCTTCTACAATTCAACAGTGAATCTTTCAGGGCCTGGGCTTTTCTTTACTGGTAGCATTTTAATTACATTTTCAATTTCATTGACCGATCTCAGAGAACTTTTACAAATAAATCAGCAAACAGAAAACTATTGGCTGATTTACTTGTGAGTGGCCTTGGAGGGCAGGCAAACCAGATTGCTCCTGTGCCTGAAACTCATACGCATGTCAGGCGCACAGGAACATCTTATGAATCAGTGTATAGTTTGAGTTGATCTGAAATGCCTATCAAGTGTGCAGAACAAGGAGTAGAGATGACATCTTGTCCTTGAGACCTGCAACCCAGCTAGGCCTCTCAGCAGGTGCCACAGGTGCCCTCATGGAGGGGCACAGAACCTGTTGAAAAAGCCACCTGCCTGTCCTATCTTCCCCTTGTTCATGTCATCCTTGTCACAGGTTGTGTGCTGGCCACACCCACAGTCCTCAAAGCTTTGGGAGGGGCAAATCATCACCCCACCCAGTGCCCATGAAAATGGGGGTCCCCTCGCTGAGTGACCAGGGCTGAGGGAGCTGTATAATCCTGACAGAAGATCAAGGCTGTGAGCGCCTTGAAACCTGGTGCTATCATCAGCCTATTTCACAGACGAGAACCCCAGGGCTCAGAGGTGTGACAGAGTCCAGCTCTTGTGCTCTGGGACCTTCCATTTTCCCTTGCTTGGAGCCTTGTGGTCCTGACACAAGGAATCCTTGGCCCTGCACACACGCAGATGTGGGGCAGGACCACAACCACGCAGGGCCTGGCTTCAGCGTAAGAGCCAAGGGGAGGAGGAGGACCCTGCATCCCTTCTCCTGTAGACTCAGGGCTCAAGTTGAGTAGTGTCAGCCCGGACCCTCAGCTGGGCCAGGAAGACAGCTTGTGCACCATGCCCCTACAAAGGCAGTCCACAGTGTAGAGCACAGGCCAGCCTGAGCTGAGGTCCTCACTCTGCCTAATGCGACACTAGGTCTGTGACTTTGGGCAGAAGCATGGATGCCTAAATCTCAGCAGGCTGATGGTTTTTGCAGCTTGCTCTACCTATCCCTTGGTTGTACCTTCTGGCCTGGGCTCTCTGGTCCTCACTCTGCTTCAAGCCTCAGTCCTGAAAAGAAAATTCAATCGCAGGGATTCTCATCTGTTGTCACCTTCACCAGGTGAGGGAGGCAGGCAGGAGAACAGCCTCCTGGGCCCCACTTCCTTGCTGGCCAGTAAAGACATTACGCAGACGGAGCTCTGAGAGTTCTCACGCTGGCAAGTGAAGCTGGGCCAGAAGGCAGGGCGCCTGAGTCGGTTCTGAAGCTTCCGAGATGGGGCGTCGCGGGGGGGCGTGGCGTCCCGCGGGTTCTGGGAAGGGCTGGCCGGCGGGCGGGGCTTCAGGGCGGGCGGCGCTGGGCTCCGGCTGGGCTCGGTCTAGGCGCGAGAGAGGCAGCATGCTCCGCGTCTTGCATTTCCTGCGCGGCTTCTTCAAGGTAGGGCCCTGGGACCTAGGAAGACACGGGGCGCCGCAGCCTCCTTCGCGGGGGACCGCGGACTCGGGGAAAACGCTTGCCTGGCTCGGCGCACCCAGGAGGTGCCCGCTGCAGTCACCGGGCCTGAAGGACCCGGGGGAGCGGGACTGGGATGGTGCCTGAAGGGGCTTTGAATGTCTTCTAGGGGTGCCCATGCCCAGGCGGGGCGCTCTGCTGGGACCTCAAGGTGGGCGGCTCCCCAGGGAGCGGGATGGGGATGTGCTCAAGTTGTGAAGAAGCCACCGCAGGACCGGCCAGGGAGGAAGCCCTGTGTGAAGCGAACCGCTAGGACAGGGCCTGCTCTCCTCGGCCCCTCTTAGAGGGTAAGCCAGCGCTGTCTGGCCCTGGGAGCTCAGGACCCAGCAACAAGGTGCCAGGAGAGCCCGAGCCAGACCTTCAAGAGTCCTGGCCTCTGCCACTCCCTCCACTGCGTGGAAGGACAGCCTGGGAGTTCGCGCTCACCCAGGTAGCTGGTGTGCGTGATCAGTAGGGCAGGTGGCCCTCCAGGAACTTAGGCTAGGGAGGGCAGAGCAGGAGGGCTTGAGGTCTTATCTGTGGCTAGAAGTGCACAGAAACCGTTAGAATTGCAATCCCATCATGAAGAATTGTATAGTCTTGTGACAACCACTTTACCACTTTGATTTTTATTTTCTCCTTTGAAAGACGCAGTGATCATTCCACACCATTTAGGTGAGGATTTTATTACACAAGTGTGTGTTTGTAAAGGGTGAGCCCAGAACCTTGGTTTTTCCTCCTTCACAGTGGTGGAGGCAGCAGGTCACCAGGTGCAAAGGCAGCTGGGCAGCATCTGAGATGCCCTTGCTGGCCTCAGGAGCTCATGGGAGAGGGAGACTGTGGCCTGGTGGAGCTGCTGGACGTCCCTGAGTATTCACCTTGCCAACTACTGACAGGGAGCGTCCTTTGTGGAAGCATTCCCATGGGAGGACTACCTTTCATATATATATATATATATATATATATATATATATATATATATATATATTCCCCACCTTCTCTGGGAGTCAGAGAAGTGCGCAGACCACTGAGCCTATGCTTAAGTCCTGCTAGGTCCTGACCACTTGGAACCACTGCATGCACACCAGGGCATGATCCAGTGTACCTCTCCAAGGAGCACCCTTGAGAAGGGCTGAGCACCACAGCTATCCTCTTCTGGTTGTGCAGGTATGTCCTGCAAAGCCACCTGTAAACACAAGTCATGTCTGTGCTTTTCCAGACACTGGTTGTGTGGGAAGTGGAGGGAGACACCTGCTCCAGTCACCTCCTGGGGCCTCTTGGGTATGGTCCCATAGAAACCTCCTGATGACAGCTACCTGCCTGGCTTAGAGAATGCCCCCTTCCCCTTGGGGGCCTCAGAGCATTGGGGTTTCCCCAGTCAGACTGTGCCCACCAAAGCCCAGGATGTACAATGTTTCACACAGTGGGGCCTCAGGTGTGAGTTCTACTGGAACTTGCTGTAGACTCTGCATAGCAACCACATGAACTGTAGACACAGAATCCACTGTGGGGCCTGAGGACATGACAGCCATGTGACAGAACCCCTCCTGGGTGGGTGGACCAGAGAGTTATAACTCTGTCCACACACACTCACACATATACACATACACACAGTGCTGGATGGGCTTTTGACGTTTTGAGGCAGCAGTTTTCCCTTTTTGGGTGTGCTGCTCAAGCTCACTTATGGGATGACCCCAAGTTGGTGCACTGTGGGTCCAGTGGGGATAGCACAAGATGCTCAGACAGCTGGACATGTCTGTCGCCTTCCTCGGGGCCTTCATTGAAGTAGCTGTTCCCTCTGTTTTCATTGAATTTATGTCCCACATCTGTATGATCCAGTAGAGCAGCATGAGGTCCTTCAAGATAGAAAGGTCATGGTCTCTTCTGGCTAAATGAGGCAATCCTCACTAAGCTGATGCTTTATACTAGTGCTAAGAAGCATAGCAGATTTGCTCCAGTAAGGAGCTCATGTAGTATTGTGGTTTGTGTCTAGATGTCCCTGCAAAGCCTCATGTGCTCATAGGTGGAGCTTTATGGAGGTGGCTGGATCTAGGGTATGTGAATGTGGATTAAGGCTGTGTGATAACTAAATTAGTCCACTAATTGGTTTAGCATAGTTCTGTGTGGATAATGGGAAGACCCACTTTAGTGTGAGTGGAACCATCCAAAATGCTGGTAGCTGGGATGAGATAAAAGAGAAAGGAAGGCTCGATACTGCTGCTTTGTTGCTTGCTGCTTGCTGCCTGCTGCCCATTGCTTTCTGCTTGCCACACTATGGACTATTTTTCCTCTGTGATTACCACCCCTTGCCATGCCACCCTACCTTGGAGCCAGCCAACAATGGACTGAAACCTCTACAACTCCTTTATCTTTGGACTTCAAAGGTATTTTGTCTCAGCAGCAAGAAAAGTAACTAAGACACATAGGTAATGAGAAAATCCCCACAGCTGAATTCAGGACAGTTAACAGGCTGTCTTCAAGCCCTGTGTCTTTCACACTAGCCCAACTATCAAGTTAAATAGGGATGCACTAGATATCTCTCTCCTACATTGATAGTATTTTCTTAGGCACCAGGATGAAATATTAAATTTTGTTCAGTCATCATTTTGGAGCAGAGAGGGTTTTATGGAGATTTCCAGATAACCTTTCCCATGACAGAAGCCTCTGTATTATGTCAAGGAAGTCGGGTGGCATTTCTGCCATCGCTGGGAATGTCCTTGTCAGTGGGGCACTCAGGAACTGGGGAGTTACTATGGGATAGCTTCAGAATGTCAGTGGGCCACTGTGAGATGGGCATAGGCTATAGCTCTATTTGTGACCTGATATCCTCCTCCTTAGTGTCATCCAAAACCACCAGAAATTAGTATTAGCTCAGGACTATTTTTGAAAAGTCTAAGTTCTCTATCAGCCCCTTTAGAAGATTCCCTGGGGTTGCCTGTGATGTTGCAGTGGCCCCTGTTATTCAACTTCCATGTCTGTCACAAAATACCTGAGATAATCAGCTGACAGAGAAGATTTATTTGGCTCCTGGGTTTAGAGGTTTCAGCACATGGTCAGTTGGCTCCTCAGCTTTTGGGTCTGTGGTGAGACAGCACATTGTGACAGAGTGCATGGTGGACCATAGCTGCTCACCACACGGCTGGGACTGAGGGGAGAGGGTGGGACCAGGGCCCCTTGGTGTGCTTCCTGGACACATTCTCCCAGGACCCAGTGCCTCCTCCCATCTCCCACAGCACCAGGCTGGAATGACCTGAATCACACAGGCCTCTAGGGACATTCCAGACCCGAACTCAGCACCAGTCCTTATTTCAGGAGCTTTGGATGTATGGAGTCATGTCTAGGAACTGGGTAAGGAAAGAGAATGGATTCAACAAATATTTACTGAACTCCTACTATGTAGCAGGCATTTTCTAAGCCACCCATGGAGACTGTCTACCAGACCTAGTTTTAAGTGCTTTTTAAATAGTGTAATCAAGATTATATGTGTCACATCTGGTTCCACTGGCAATGCCTATCAGTTCCAGTGCAGTGGCCCTACAGTGACTCACCAGTGTCCCAGGTGCCCAGCTCCAGTACATTTTTGGCCTCTGGCACTTGAATACTACTCTCATCTAATCATGTCTACTCTACATTCCTACCTATAACATTTCCACCTTTGGCTAGGTCTCCAGCTGACTGAGAGCAACATCTATGGCAGCTTTCAAAGCTGTTGGCATTCACCTTGCTGAAGTATTTCTCAATGCCTTGGGGTTGGCTTGTCTTTTTTGGCTCCCCTGCGGATACATTTAGAGTATAACTGAAAGGTAAAAATTGTACAAGAGAAGTTGTTCTTTTTAAAACTCTTCTTTTGAAACTGCCTAGCTCTGTAACTTCTTCAGGCTTTGTAATTACTTTCTTGACCCCTGTAACAATGAAAGCATAACCGAACATATAGGATGCCTGAGTGTACCATTGTACCAAGCTTCATGAACTGATAATTATTAATTTACCCTTATAACCCATGATCTCACCCTGCTAGCTGATCAGAAGAACTGCCAGGCTGTTCCGTCTCACCTTTGTGCCTCCTTTGTAACTTCTGCTTGTGCATCATATGAAAGCCCTAGTCCACCAGAGATTGGGCCCTGGTATTCAGGGAATGATCCCATAAATAATTCTGCCTCCAAATCCTGGGTGTCATTTTGGTGTTTCTGCTTGCCACTGAATGATGAGCAGGTTACTCTTGATCAATCCACACCAACTCTGTATCACTTTAGATATTTGGGTTCCTTCAGGGATTTTTGGCTTTCCAGTTTCATTTCGTTGGACCACTCTTAGGCCAAAGTTTCAGAGACCACCTGCTGGGTGCATTCTGGCAGTCAAAGCTGGAAACCTGGCTGCAGAATGAATAGCTGCACCTGTATCAACAGGCTCACCTTGACTGGAGTCATGCCCTCCTTTCTTGGTCAGGCTCTCTCAGAAATTTGTCCACCTATTTGCTCGGGTTTTACCAATGCATGTTGGCAGAGTTATAATTTTCTGAAGCATGAGCCACTTCCTTGATAGTTTCACTGGTACTGTGTCCCCTAGCCATGCTGAGGCACAGAGGCAGGGAAGAGCCAAGAGGAAAGGAGGTGAATGGCTTCACTCAGCAGAGCAACTTGGACAGTGGTAACCGGCTTCTGAAGCAGCTGGAGTGAGCTCTGTGTAGATCCTTTTCCTAAGGCAGGGCTTTCTGCTCTTTCCCAAACTGTACCCAGTCAGGGAGAGGAAAACAGCCTGTCTAGCTAGCTTTGGACTCACAAGGCCTCAGACTATTGAACTCTCCCTGTCTTTGGTTTGGAGATGTCTCGGTCCTGGAGCTGTAGGAAAAAAGAGGTACTCTTCGTGAGTCACACAGAAACACCTGAGCCAATATTCAAGGGGATGAGTTTGCTACTTTCTCCCTTTAAGCTGACCAGGGCAGTTAGAGCTATCAAGCTTACCTCATAGCCCTTGAATTCTGCATGCCTTTCACTTGGGTTTTGTAGAGAGAGCCTTTTTCCCCCTCACAACACCCAGTAGACACTTAGCCACCATTGATGGTTTATTTAGGGGCTGGCTGCACATGCACTGAGATGACAAGGTTCTGTTTCTCAATACTCAATATATTTTCACTGCCTTCGGCTTTGACAAAGTGAAATAACCACCTAGCCCTGCCCTACCCTTTCCTGTGAATCTGTTATCTGTAATCATCTTGATTTCATTTTCTTTATTAGTGAAAGGTCTTAGTTGAAAAGGACAGAGAAGGACTTTGGTTAAGTGAAAGCAAAGTAATTGTCTAGGCAGTGTGTAGGGCAGCTTACAGGCCCCAGCTTGGGCAGAGGTGAAAAGAGATGATGTGTCATTGGTCCTGCTGCTCAGGATCCCCTGTGTGATCTCTCCTGAACAAGGGACCCCAACCCGCACTGCCTCCCAACAACACACACTTGTTTAGATCTGTCTACGAGAGCCGTAGTCCTGGCTGGGGCTTGGCTGAGGGCAGGATGGTAGGACATCTGCCTCCTTCCTATGTCCAGGAGGAGCCCTGCTTCTCAGATCTTGCTTTTCCCTCTTTCTTCTTTCAGGATGGTTGCTCAGATTCTGGGCAGCAAAGCAGGCAGTGCCTCACATGGCATTCAATGAAGGAAAAGTCCCCCCAGGACTCGCTGGATCCTTGAGTCTTGAGGGTATGCAGGCAGAGTCTAAGGTCCTGGGGCATTGACTGGTGACCACCTACATGTTTGAACTGTTCTGGGTGAGAGTCACAGCAAGGGACCTGGCCACTTCATCCATCGGCTCAACAAACATTTTTCAAGTGCTTCCTATAGACTAGGCCAGGCCATTTTCTCTCTGGGTTGTGGGCACTGGGAGGGCAGGGCCAGGCTCAGAGCAGGATGTGACCTTGAGAAATAGTGCTGAGCCTGTGAGGAGCCAGGCCAAAGCCCCAGGGCCCCCATACTGCCA
Source organism: Chinchilla lanigera (assembly GCF_000276665.1). NCBI lineage: Eukaryota > Metazoa > Chordata > Mammalia > Rodentia > Chinchillidae > Chinchilla > Chinchilla lanigera. The sequence continues at coordinate 327,758 of NW_004955459.1, forward strand.
AGGACCTGCCCAGGCTGCTGGGCTTGGTAATTCTAGAGATATAACCTCTGCACGCTATTGGCATGGGGTGCCATCCTCCCCTTCCTGTGGTCCTCAATGCAGCTTTCGTGGGCCAGCCTGACTCCAGCCACTTTGTAATTCCTAGAGGTGCTGGGGCCTCAAGAGGGCTTGAATTCGCTGCCAGGTTCCCACAAGCATCACTGACGTATGTGCTTTGCTTTTCCTGATGCGTGTTCCAAGCTCCCTGGCTGTTCCCTTGTCTCAGAAAGCGGCCTTCCTTCTCCCCTCCTGCCCTGATAAGGTGGTGAGGGTCACTCGATGAACCTGTTCCAGCCTCTGTGTGACTCCTGGACACTTGGTCCAGACTTCTGAGGGTAGGGTCGGGGCTTCCACTGCTTGTGAGGCTCTACAGGCTCTCATCTGCTGCACACTGCAGTAGGCCTCCAGGGTAGATGCCACCTGGGCTGCCTTCTAATATTGTCCCCTGGAGGACAGCAACAGCTCCAAACACCTCATACTTGACCCCAGGATACAGACTTGGGCCTGGAAGTTCAGTGTATTCACTCCAGTATCCAGGACTTGCAAAACCATGTTTGACTCTAGGCCAGTGATGACAAACCTTTCAGAGATGAATGCCCAAACTGCAACCCGAAACACACTTCTTTATTGCAAAGGACCAACACTGCAATTAAATCTGAGTGCTGAGGTTTTAGTTTAGAAAAAACAACTATTGTCCAATGCTCAGCTGCTGGGGTGACTTGGCTCTCATGGTGACAGAGAGGGCTCTGCATGCCCGCTGTGGCATGCGTACAGTAGACTCACCACCACTGCTCTAGACCCTTTGCTGGGGACACTGAGTCACAAGATCCAAATCCCAGCTGCCCCTTGATTGATGGCTCTGAACTCTTCTGGGACCTTCTGAGAATTCAGTTGAGCTCTGAACCTTTGTGCTGGACATCTACCCACTCCTGTGCACCTGTGCCTGCTGTTACGCCTCCCTGTGCAGGATCCCTGGTTCTGAAGGCCAGGGCCAAGAATTATTGTTCTCTTTCCCCCACTCCAGGGTCAACAGCAGAGCTTTGCGTGAAGCTGGGTTTGGTGCTCTATCTGTGTCTAGAATGGAGGCGGTGAGCTGTGAGGGAGGCAATAGTGCACTGGCTGCCCGTCTTATGCCCACGAGCCCTGGTCAGGGACAGTGCCTAGAGTCTTAAGTTATTTTTTTGAAGTTCAGTGCTTTTGAAATCAAGATGCATTTATAATTAGGTAGACACTAAATGCAGTGGTTTCTTCTTGTCACTCAAAAGCTGTGATTGACTTGTGACTGCTTCATATCCAGAAAGTTGGACAGTTATAAGTGTGTGGTTGGGAAGTGTGTGTGCACTGGGAAGGTCTAGTGCTGGGAGCGCCCTTAGTGGCAGGTTAGATGGGTCTGGGTGGTTGGAGGTACTCAGGTACTCAGGTTGCTCATTCAGGGTGCCTTGGGTAGCTTGCAAGGATGGCTGTACAAGTACCTGGGGAAGAAGGAATTGATTCCTCATGTAATCCCTACAGGCCTCCAGTGCCATGTGTTATGCCCTAGAATGGAGGGAGGGTACCATCTGGCTGGAATCTTCCTACTGTGTGTCCATAAGGGGTCATCTGTTAGGACATCCCAGGTAGCTGGTTTTCTGGTGACAGAGAGCTCTTTTCCCGTGTGGGGCTACCTACAGGCACTGCCTTTCTCTGGGATGCTGCTCATTCTTCTCCCTCCCAATGAGCCAAGTCCTGGGCCCCCATTCAGAGTGTTCATCATCCACAACCACTGTTCCAATGGCCATTGCTCAGATTCCCAACTCCACGTCCTCCCCAACTGACATAGTACCTCTCTAAAGCAAGGACCCCTGGGCTCCCCATTGTGTGTCTATAGGGCCCAGGTGGGTGGGATCATGATGCAGAACAGACTGTGGCAGTGATAGCCCCTTGAAAAGGTGCAGCAGTAGCCAGGGAGGTGCTCCACCCTGTCATCTTACCTTCAAAACATCCTCAGATGAGGCCTTTCTGGAGATGAAGGGACCAGAACTCATGGAGGTGAGCTGAGCCACATAGGAAGTGGTAGAACAGGAGACGGTGCAGGCTTTCCAGTAGGGCCCTTCTGATGGGGCTGCCCCAGGCCTCTGTTGTGAATGTGCCTGTGTGGGGCATGGACCATAAGAGAGAGCTTCCTGTTGCTGTGCAGGGCCAATGGACTGCGAGCCCCACATACAGCCTACAAGACCCCACAGCTCCACTTCAGTGGCTCAGGAAGTCCTCTGAGGAGGAACCTGCCTGCTGCTCCCATCTGGACTGCGAGAAGGCAGATGGCGTGTGAGCTCTCCAGCCACTAGGATGTGTAAGATGCTGGCTGCATGCCAGAGTCCTGACCACTGTTGAGTTGCAGAAGTATTTGCACTTGGAAGATGGTTACTCTTGACACCGGAGCAGAATAGTTTCAGGCCCTCTCATTTATCAAATGAAATGGATATTGTTCTGCTCTCAAAAATAAATCAAATACTTAGGAATCAATCTAACACAGGAAGTAAAAGATCTACATTGAAAACTACAGTACTCTGAAAAAGGAGATCAAAGAAGATATCAGAAAATGGAAAGGGATCCCTCCCTTTTGGGTAGGAAGAACCAACATAGTGAAAATGACCATACTCCCAAAATTGTTATATAGATTTGGTGCAACCCCAATCAAAATCTGGCTTTTCATGTACCATTGTATTGAATTGGACTACTTCTACCAGAAAAATCAAAAGAAAACAAACAAATCATACAGCGGTGTGGATGTATTATACCCTCTGTGATGCTCAGGTAAACATACTCAAAATCTGTTTTGAGTAGATGAGCATCATGTGGATGTAAATCCTAGTTTGACACTTTCACACATATGCACACACCTTACCTTTTATTATACTGAAAGGGTAAACACAAAGATTGCTTCCTGTACCCCTCAGGGAAAGGTACTGAGACACACAGCTGGCTATTATTATGCTAAAGTACAAATTTTGTAGTAGAAAAGTAAGGGATGTATTTCTGGAACTCAGTGTTACACTGCTTGGATATAAATATTGCATGGTTTCTCTGGTGTGAGAAACTGAAAGTGTAAGTAAGGACCAAAATGTGTCATAGATATTGTGCAATAGAAATAAAATGTTCAAATTGGAAGGGAAACTAGGGAAGGTGGAAGGGGAAAGTAAGGGAGGGAAAAGAAAAAAATGAGAAAAGAAGGAAAAATTGGCAATAAAGCTTTTGTAAGTAAGGAGGGGAAGAGGGGTTGAAGGGAGGGAAGGGAATGGGAAAAAAAGAAGAATCAAGGGTTCTATCCTGCTCATCTCACAGGGTTATTGGGAGATGTAACTGACTATACATCTGGAAATAGCTTGGGAAGCAAAGAAATATGTCAAATAACAGAGAAATGGTAAATAAAAAATTGTAAGATAGCCACCCAAAATGATTAATAAAATTATGTTATAGAATGTTTAGTGACATAAGAAAATGTTCATAATACAGTGCTCCTTCACCTATGATGAGATTATGTCCCAATAAACCCAATGTAAGTTGAAAACATCACAAACAAAAGTGTACTGAATACCTCTCACCTACTAGACATTCTAGCCTAGCAAAACAGCCAACTGTGGGTGTCAGTTGCTTCCCCTTGTGATCACCAGGTTGATTGGCAGCTGCATCTCACTACCACTGCCCAGCACTGCAAGAAAGGATGATACCATGTATCCCTAGGCTGGGAAAAGATCAAAATGCGAAGTACAGGTTCCACTGGAGGTGCATGGCTGTGCTAAAACTTGGAATCTGTATGCAAATTTTAAAGTACATTAAAGTGTTAGAACTACAAGTCAAACCTTGTTCTAAGTATGTAGGGACCTGCAGTGGCACAGGCTGAACCCCTGCCCTGGAGCTTGTGCTCTGGCAGGAAAAGCAGACAGCAACTTCATTCTGTGGAAGGAAGAGTGAAGCTGAGATCATCATGTCCCACATTCCCTTTGAAAACACCTGGGGAAGCTCTTCCCCAACAGGTGTGGCCAGAAGGACCACATGCGTACTCCCACATACCACCAGGAGACTGGTGCTTGGGAGGAACTAGGCATGGTGTCCCATTTCCCAGCCCCATCTGTGGAAGGTACTGCTGAGAAGCCTGAGGCTCCCTTCTGCGCCCAGTCCCCAGCACAGCGTGCAACCCTGCTCTAGGCACAGCAGGCTGGGAATCTTGAGGCCTCCATCACCTCCTGTCCTCCTTCCTCACAGAGTAAATTTTCCATGTCTAGAATGGCAGCCAAGAAGAGCAGGGGCTGCCAGGCAACCAGTGCTCACTGGCAGGGTACGGGGGTCATTCAGGAAGGCTTTGTACCCTGATGCAAGTGCCTGCAGCAATGCTGGAAGAGTCTGACCTTTTATTTGGTGCAGAAAGTAGAGAACTCCATGCCTGAGGAAAGGTATTGCCAAAACCAGTACAGAGCAATTAAGAAAAGGCTGGGACTTCATGAGTCAAGGAGGACCAGCCACTCCCAGGTTCAATAATTCATTAAAAGAGTCACAGGACTTAGAAAAACTGTTATTATCACAGTTATGGTTTATTACAGATTTAAATAAGTTAAGGGAAATGGTGCATAGATGTGTCCAGGAGAAACCAGCTACAAGCTTCCAGGTGTATCCCAGAGGAGTGGCACACATTCTCCACTCTCCTGCAGTGGTGTGTGACACAGACAGAAGGTGTCACATAGAAACTCACCACGCCACAGTGCCAGGATTTTATTGGGGTTTATCACAAAATCATGGGGACTTGCCTAACTTGACCTTAGCTTTTCAAACTCCAGCCCCAGAGGGTACGGTACAGGCCTTGAGGCATGCAGAAACATGTTTATCAGGCACAATATTCCAGGGACTCAGAGAGAACCTCCTAAGAACCAAGCAAGGGACAGTCCCATCTTTGGAATATGCAGATTTAGAGTACCTGCAGATCTAACTTTTACTTTTTTAACTTTTACTGCACGCTTCAACTAACAAGTGAATGGTACCACAACTTTAAGCAAACAACAATTGACCAAGCAGACAGCAACATCAAAAATCTACAAGGAATATTTGTATCCGAGTTGGTATGTTATCTGAAGTGTCTAATTTTAACTGAGAAAAATAACAAAACAAATACATAATGGAAGACATGCAAAGATTAGAAAAAGTGGTACATTCACAGGGTGAAAAAGCAACAGAAACTCTTTTGAAGGGGCATTGATGATGGCCCCAGCAGCCCAAGACCACAAAGCAGCTGGGATAAATATATTCAAAGAACTAAACAACTAAAGCAAACTATGAACAAATAATTCAGGGAAGGTGTGGTAGCAATGTCTTATTAAAGATATGAAAAAAAAAAAGTTAACCAATAAAATATAGTAATCAAAATGAAAAATTTACTAGAAGGGCATAACAGTAGATTTGAGCTGACAGAACTATTAGTAAAATTAAGGAAAGATCAATAGCGATTATGTATGCTGAATAATAGGAAAAAAGAATGAAGAAAAATGAACAGAGACTCAGAGAAGTTTGGGGCACCATTTAAGTAGAACACAACATGCATAAAGGAGTAAAAGAAGGAGAAGTGGAATAAAGTTATTCCCAGATACACAGAGGTAAAGAGAACATGTACTTAGCAGATCTGCCTCACAAGAAATATTGAAGAAAATTCTCAGACTGAGAGCCTGTCACACTGGAGAATAATTCAAAACCATGCAGATAAACAGTGATATACGCTGAGCATGGGTTTTGTCTTCACCTGTCTTCTGTTGCCACATCGAACACAGCAGACTGAATAATCTATGAAGAAATGTATTTCTTATGGTCTTGGAGGTGGGGTCAGTCTCACACTATTGGCAGTTGGTGGGGAACTTTTAGCTGGGTCATAACATGGTAGAACAGTTACATGGCTGGGAAGCAGAAGCATGAAGATCTCTCTTCTTAAAAAACCACTAATCCCATCATGGACATCCCACTATCATGACCCCACTGAAACCTAATTACCTCCTAAGCCTCCTTTTGTAAATACACAAAACATAAGAGTTTTCAGATTAAGTTTCAACATGTAAACTTTGGGGGAAAACTTCAAGCAATAACATGGTTCAAGGCAATTATATAGGTAATTATAAAAGAATACAATTTCATATTTCTTCTTTTCTTAACTATTTAGAAAGTTACTGGAGAAATAATCTATATGTCTTTGTAATGGTAGCCTATGACATATAGAAGTATATTTGACAGTAATGGCACAAAGGTAATTTGGAATAGAGCTGCATTGGGGTTTACTAGACGGCAGCACAGATCCATAGATGCAAATAGAGAGAACCAGAAGTGGCAAACAGGAAGGTTAATATAACAGACTGCAAAGAAAAACTTTCTAAAACTATACAAATTACTTCATCAATAGGTGTATTACCTAAAAGGCACAATACACACAACATTAATAGCAGAAAAAAAGAAGGGAGTAGAGCTATATAGGAGCAAAGTTTCCATATTTCACTGGAATTGTTAGTCTAAATGTGAAACAGACCTTGATAAACTGAGATGAATTTTTAAGCTCTAGATCAAGCACTAAGTCAATAACTTATAAAATATAAGACCTAGAGATGTAGTTCCATGGTAGCATATGTGAGGCCCTGGGTTTGATCTCCACCATTGCTAAAAATCAGTCAATCACACTAGAAAATATTCAGTAAGTGCAAAAAATACAAAATAATACGAAAAGGATATGACTCATAAAGAAAACAAATCAAAATAGCAAATATAAAAAATGTAACTGTATCAATGATAATATTAAATGTGATGCATTAAGCAATCCAATCTAATTTCAGTAAATGGAAAAACATTCCTTGCTCATGGATAGGAAGAACCAACATTGTGAAAATGGCCATACTCCTAAAATTGCTGTACAGATTCAATGTGATTCACATTAAACTACCATTAGCACACCTCACAGATCTCGAGAAAACATGCCTTCAACTCATCTGGAACCAGAAGAGACCCAGAATAGCAAAAGCAATCCTGGGAAACAAGGACAAGTCAGGTGGAATCACAATCCCTGATCTGAAATTATACTACAAAGCTACTGTAAAAAATCAACCTATTACTGGCTGAAAAACAGACCTGATGATCAGTGGAACAGACTGGAAGAAACAGCCACAGCCAAAAACACACTCAGCCACCTAATCTTTGATAAAGGGGCCAACCAAACTCACTGGAAGAACAATAGCCTCTTTAATAAATGGTGCTGGAAAAATTGGCTTGCTACCTGCCAAAGACTGAAAATAGACCCAAGTCTATCACCATGCACCAAACTCAAGTCAAAATGGTTCACAGATCTCAATATTAAAACAGAAACACTAAATCTGTTGGCAGAGAAAGTAGGAAAAAACCTTGAAGACATAGGGATGGGCAGAGAGTTCATGAACAAAAACCAAAGTGCGTGTGAAACACTTCAAAGAGTCAACAACTGGGATCTCATTCTACTGAAAAGTTTCTGTACATCTAAAGAAATCACCAGCAGAGTAAAAAGAAAACCCACAAACTTGGAAAAAATTTTAGCTAACTGTCCCTCAGAGAGAGGACTTCTGTCTAGAACATATAAAGAATTAAAAACTATCAGCACCCCCAAATTCAAAGACCCAATCCAAAAATGGGCAGCTAAAATGAATACACACTTCTCAGACAAAAAAATACAAATGGCAAATAAATACATGAGAAAATGTTCAACATCATTAGTTATTCAAGAAATGCAAATTAAAACATTGAGATTTCATCTCACCCCAGTAAGAATGGCTAGCATTAAGAAATCACCCAATAACAAATGCTGGCGGAGCTATGGAGAAATAGGAACTCTTCTCCACTGCTGGTGGGAAGGCAGACTGGTGAAACCACTGTGGAAATCAGTTTGGAGATTCCTCAGCAAACTAGGTCTAGAGGTCTCATTCAACCCAGCCATTCCCTTTCTGGATATTTTCCCAGAAGATCTGAAAACATCATATCATGGCGATATATGTGCACCTGTGTTCATAGCAGAGCAATTTGTAATTGCTAAATTGTGGAAGCAACCTTAGCAACCTAATGTCCATCCACAGAGGAATGGATAAAAAAATTGTGGTACTTTTATATAATGGAATTTTACTCAGCTATAAAGAAAGATAAACTCAAGGCTTTTATAGGTAGATGGTCACAACTAGAGACCATACTCATAAGTGAAATGAATCAGACCTGCATGTACAAGCACTGCATTGTCTCACTAGTGTAAAACCTGAAATATTTAATAAAAACTTAGAGGTATGATAGACATTGTGAAATGAAAGGAAAATGCTCAAGGGTAAAGGGCAACTGGGATATGGGAAAAGAGAAGGGAAAGAAGGAGAAATTTTGTATGTATGTATATACAGCATAGTTAACATAGTTGATCTACTGTCTTCTATTTCTTTGCTGAAAGAGCTAATGATTCCTTGATTGATCAGTATTGCATGTCTCTATTTGTTTTCATGAGAAACCACTTTGAACATATCAATATGTAATATAACAAGTATTGTTAATTTCCTACCACTTCGTTTGTAACTCTATATTGTTTGTATCGTTCTTTTGCTATTTTGTAAATGGTTGTCTGTCTGTTAATATTTTCCTCCTTTTATTTTTAAAACAAAAAGAGAAAAGAAAAAAAAAAAGCAATCCAATCTAAGATGGATCACCAGAATGGGCTTTTTTGGAAACCCAATGGTCAGTTTTATACTCTTCACAGAAAACACTTCAGATTCAAAGATACAAATATATTCAAATTTTAAAGGTAGGAAAATTACCACAAAAACTGTAGGAATTAGACTGGGCATACAAATAGTAATCTAAGTTGATTTTAAAACAAAAATTCTACTACAGATATAGAAAGATATCTTATGATGATGAAGAAAATATTTTTCGCCCAGACAGCATGACAGATGTGAAAATATATATATATATACATATATATGTGTGAAAATATCTATCTATCTATCTATCTATATCTATATATACTAACAGAACCATAAAATACATGAAGCAAAAATAGGCGTTGACAGGAAAAATAGTTCAATGCAGACAACAACATCAGTATATCTTAGAACAATTATGCCTAGTGATGGGGCACTCACAGTGTGTATGATTGATTTCACTTACTAGGAAATATCTGAGTAAGCAGGTCTACAGAGAGAGACTAGTATTCGCCTAGGGCTGGGTGATGTGTTGAGGAGTGATGGGGAGTAAGCACTAAGCATGGGAAAATAAAATTTCTAATAGTCGATATGGTGGTGGTTGCATAATCCTGTAAATTTATTTTAAAAGTTCAGTTGCCTACTTAAAGTTGGTAATTTGTATGGTATGTGAGTTATAGCCCCATAAATCTTTTTTCTTAAGGTGAGTGAGTGATGGCAACTGTTGCAGCACCTTCCGTTTGATGCAGAAGCATAGAAAGGCTTTGTGTTCAGGGAGGGGAGCTGGTAAACTACCTCATATTTCCTGAATGTATTTGCTACCTGTGAAGCTCGTACCATGCTGTAAGGTAGAAAGTATGTTTCTTGTCCTCATGGGAGGGCCCCATAAAAGAAGGAAAGGGCTCATTATGAAGTTTAATGTAATAGCAAATTTATAAAAATCTTATCGCGAAAATTAAAAATCAATCAATAGCCTATGACTATGCTCATGTTGTTAGATAGGCTGCTAATGCAGTTAGTTTTGACTGTGTCCAGGTGCTTCTTCCAAATAACCAGCAGGTCAACCTGACCACATCCAGCTGTAGTGTCTGTGTTTTTCTACTCAAAATATGTAAAATATGTATATATTTAGTTTTGTTTCAGCTTGCTTCAAGGACTTTATACTTTATGCCCACAACACACTGGCCCAGTCAAGAAAGCATTCAGCTCTACCCACTCTGCTCAGACCCCCTCCTCCCAGAATGTTCCTGTCTAATGACAATAATTTTTAAGTAAATTGCTTAAGACAAATCTGCCTGACAATATATGACTTAATTCTTGTAATCCATGTAACCAATCATGTAATAACCAACTTTCAGCTTTGTACTTCCTGCTTGCAAATAGTTTTTAAACTGAAATCAAAATTGACTCTGGGCTGATGATTTGGAACTGGTTCCCATCCGTCTACTAGCATTACATTAAAGTTGCCATCCAAAACTCTTTGGTGCAGAGCATTTTCCTTTTGGGCCTGGAATTTTCTTGTAACACTATGATTTACAATTTTGAAGAATACCTGATTGATACAGTCATTACTCAGAAGAAGGAGGTATTTGTGCTGGGCCACTGATAAGATTTAGAGTTGTGGTCATAGAAAGAAAGGACTGGTGCGCACAGTCAGATTGTTTATGGGTGTCTCTCCTGGCAGAAGTGCCTTCCAAGGCAGCCTGTGCAAGGCTGGGTAGCTCTAACTGTGGACCAGTTATTCCTCATCTTAAATGGAAATGTCCTTCCTGTTAAAACTGCTCTCTTAGTCAGGCGTGGTGGTGTACTTCTATAACCCCAGCACTCAGACAGCTGAACCAGGAGCATCAACATGAGTTCAAGGCCAGCCTGGGCTACATAGCAAGATCTGCCTCAAAAAGAAAAATAAACAAACAGAAGAAAACTAGTCTCTTACTATTTATAAGGCAGTTGTTATTTCCCAAACTGTGCTGAACCTCAGAACTACTGTCATAAGTGTAATTCTCTTCTCCTATGGTTTGTGATTTGAATGTGTCCCCTAAAGAACATGTCATGAGGACTCCAGCCTTGTAAAGAGACAGATGCTAATGAGGATGTAAGTTCTCCGTCTCTCTGTCTCTGTCCCTGTCCCCATCTCTGTCTCTGTCTGTCTTTGTCTCTCTGTCTCTCTGTCTCTCTGTCTCTCTCTGTTTTGCTCTTTTGCTCATTCTCTCTCTCTCTCTCTCTCTCTCTCTCTCTCTCTCTCTCTCTCTCTCACTTGTCCTTCTGCCATGGGATAACACAGCAGGAAGAACCCTTTCCAGATATGGTTCCTCAATCTTGGACTTTCCAATCTCCACAACCGTAAGCTAATATATCTCTGTTGGGTGTAAGTTTCCTCACCATGGTGTTCTGTTGTAGCAGCACAAAGGGGTGTGGGACCTTCCACATGAGATGGGCACGGTCACTTCCCTATCCTCTTCCTCATCATTTCCCAGGCAGATCTGGTCCTGAGGTATTTTGTGATCTGCCCACAACTGTGTTTTTGAATCCCATACTACTGCCTCTGTGACTATCATCTGTTAATCTCCTTTCTCTCCTTTTATCCTCACAGAAAAGTCTAATTTCTCTTCTAGCTAATAATCCAAAGCTCATATTTTTCTGCCATAAACTCAGTTCCTTAATCATTGTTCATACAGCAGCATATGTAACTCTTTCTCATCCTGATCGGCCCACTCTTTAGTTAAGTGTGAGCCTCAGACTGAGACTGAATGATCTGACCAGCACAGAAGACCTGCCATGAGACTCATACCCTGTTCTCTTCCTACAGCCTAATAATTGATGCATCCTAATACAACTCTTTTGACAGTTACATTCTATGATGGACAAAAGTCCCAGGCTTTTTCTTTGTGTGCTGCTAAGTTAGGCCTGGTGACCATAATAGTGATACCTTTTAGAGTGATGCAGAAAAACATTGTATCTAGCTGGGCTTGATGGTATTACCCCTGTAATCCAAGCACTCTGGTGGGCAGAGGCAGAAGGATTGCAAGTTCAAGCCCAGTCTGGGAAGTTTAGCAACTTAGCAAAATCTGGTGTCAAAATACTAAAAGAAGAGCTGGGGATGGCATCGGTGTGAAAGCACTATGTTCAGTCCCCAGTACTGGAAAATGAAAAAAACAAAAAACAAAACAAACAAAAGGGCAACAACACTAATTCTGCTGCATAGCCTGGCTAGCAAGGCTCAGATGCATCAGCAGCAGAACGGTCTCACAGCACCTAACACTAGCTTTATAAATACAGCCATTTCAGCTTACAAATGGGAGAAAATATCTGCAACTCCTCTTTCAACAGAGGACTAGTAGACTGAATATATAAAGAACTCAAAAAAAACTTAACATCCTGGCCCAGTCAATAAATGAGCAAATTAATTGAACAGACAATTCTCAAAAGAAGTACAAATACATAATAAGTACACAAAAAATGCTCAACATCTTTAACCATCAGGGAAATTCAAATCAAAACTACATTGAGATTGAGAGTCTATCTTACTCCTCAGAATGTTTATCAAGAAAACAATGAATGAATGAATAAATGAATGCATACTGGCAAGAATAGGGGGAAAGGGAACCTTTCTACACTGTTGGTGGTGAAGTATAATCATTGTGAGAATCAGTATGGAAGCTCCTAAAAAGTTAAATATATAGCTATTATTTGATCCAGCTATACCTTTCCTTGGTATATTATGAAAAGAATCAAAGTTAGCATACTACAGTGACAGCTGAATGCCCATGTCTACTGCAGCACAATTTACAATAGCTAAGCTATGAAAACAGCCCAACTGCCAATCAACAGATGAAAAGATAAAGAAAATGACCATAAAGAAGAATTAAACATGTCATTTGTAGGAAAATAGATGGAACTGAAGATCATTATATTAACTGAAATAAACCAGACTCAGAAAGTCCACTACCCCACATTTTCTCTTATATGAAATCTTTTTTTAAAAAAGGGACAGCACTATTAGAAAAGAGGAAATGGATTAGGAGGCATGGAAAGCAAAGGGAAATTGGGGCAAAGAGGGTTGAAAATGATCAAAGTATGTTGTATGCATATATGAATGTGCCAAAACAGAACCCACTATTCTGGATAAAGTAATGTGCACTAATAATTTTACTGCAGTCATATTTCATATAACACCATTTTGGCCAACAGTGAGTCACATACATGTGATGGTCTCTCATGGGATTATAATGGAACTCCATTATTCCTATCACCTGGTGCCATCCTGGCAGCCAGTAAGGCTTGATGCAATGCATCGCCTAGGTGTGTGAATGACACTGGTAGAAACAGATGTACAGCACTGCCAGTCATATAAAATACAGCACTTATAATTACAAACAGTGCATGATATTTGCTAATTATGATAAACAACTGTGTTAATTGTTTATGTGCTTACTATACTATACTTTTTAATTATTATTTTAGAGTGTACTTCTACTTATTGAGGTTTACTATAGAAGCAGCCTGCCGTGTACACTTGTGTATCTTGTATCCTCATGTATCATGTGTTGTCTGTGTCTCTCAGTTGCATCAGAAGGCCACTGGAGGCCACGTTTTGTGGCTGACCTATATCCTCCAGGTTTTTTCAGGCATTTATGATGTTTGCACAGTGATGAAATTGCAGCATGATACATTTCTCAGAATACATCCCTGTTGTTCAGCAACACATGACTGTAAATAAAGTTGTCATTTACATGGTAGTGAACACTTGCATGATACAAAATAAATTAGGGGTGACACCTTGACGATCCCTTAGAGCTCCATTGTGATATCTAGTGCTTTTTTCATAGCACAAAATCTTGCCTTTCCCACTCAGATCTGTACCTTGTATCTTATCGTCTTGATGAATTCATTTAGAAGCTCTTTGTATAGATTGTTTGGAATTTTCCATATAAATTTCAAATTCTAGGTGTCTTTATCCACATGGGGTTGCATATTTGACAGTTACATTGTGCAACTCCTCTTTCTTTGTTGTGCTAGGGAAGTCACTCTCAGACCAAATTCCCAAAGCTTATATGAGCTGTGGGCTTCTCCTAGGTCTGAGTCCAGCATTAGGGTCCACTGCACTCTACAGCAGACTACCTTATGCTTGTGGAGTCTGGCTCCCCACCCTGGGCTAGGCAGCCATTGAACTTGCTTACCACTTTTTCCTTTCTTGCGTCTCTGTTCTGTTTAGATTTACCAACACTTCTTTGTTGCTTCTCGGAGCTTTTATTCACTTTCTCTCCACAGAATATAATCTGTCCTTCTTTCCCTCTCTCTATCCATGGCTGGAGATCAATCCAGGGCTTCATCCAAGCTAGGCAAGCACTTGGCCACTGAGCTACACTCCTATCCCTTATATTATTCTCTTACTGAGAAATTTCTTATGGGACTCTGGTGCAGACAAGCAAGAGTAGTGTCGAACCAGGAAGTGGTCACCTACTCCAGCAATGGGGATGGAGTCAAGGACAGACAGGGGGAAGCAGGCAAGGTTACCAGAGAGATACAATGTTGCTGTCTCTTGGTTAGGTATAGAAGGCAGGGTGTATTTAGGTAGAAAGATCAACTGTAGCACCCAGGTGTGAAATAAATACCATTTCTCTAGAGGAAAAATAATCAAAGGAGTGTAGGGGTTCTTTGTGCAGTAGGTTATCTATGGATAGGGCCAGATCAGAAAACAAGTAGGACTTTATATCACTCTAGCATGTTCAAATTCTACTATAGGTTTTATGGAGAAGGTATTAAATTTGAGTCATTTGTAGGAAAATGGATGTACCTTGAGTCTATAATGTTAAGTGAAATAAATCAGAAACGCAAACTTTTTTTGTTTTTCGGGGTTTTTTTTTGTTGTTTTTTTTTTGTTTGTTTTTTCTCCAGTACCAGGAACTGAACTCATGACCTTGCGCTTGCCAGGCAGGTGCTTTTGCCGCTGAGCTAAATCCCCAGCCCCAGAGACACAAACTATCGCATAGTTTCTCTTGCTTGAGAAACCCAAAGTATAAGCAAGTTAAAGAGTAAAATAAAAGATAGGAAACAAGGAAAGAAGGTAGATATTTTTTGAATGAGAAGAGGACCAAGAGATGGAGGGGAAAAAGGAGGGGAGGAGATTGGGGAGTAAAAGAATTAAAATGTGCTGTCTGGACACCAACTCCCCACAATGAATGCAATCATCATGGACTGCAAACATGTACTAATAAAAATAAAAATTTAAAAAGAATATATTAGTTTCCTGTGGCTGCTATAACAAATCATCACACAGTGATATAAAACAACACAAAGATATTCTGTCATAAATCAGTTTATCATGGCTAAAGTCAAAGCATCTGCAAAGCTAACTCATTCTGGAGGTTCTAAGGGGAGAATCTGTTTGCTGCTGTCTGCTGTTTTAATTACATTCTCATTTCTGGGACACAATATTTGATACAATTTGAAGGAGGAAAGATTTATTTTGACTCAGAGTTTGTAAAGACTTCATTCCATAGTTGGCTGGCTCCAAGGCAGGGCAGCACAGCAGAAGAACAAGCATCACAGAGGAGTCTGAATTCATGGTATGGCAGCAGGAAACAGAGGAGAGACATCAAGGAAGGAGGGAAGAGATAGACCCTTTCAGGCCATGCCCCCAGTGAGCACTTCCTCTGACCAGGCTTCACCTTCCAACATCATGTTTACCTATAAACCCATCGGTGGATAGGAGTGACTGGATCCAAGGTATGTGATACTAGATTATGGATGTGTGATACTGGATTAGTTGTTCACTGATTGGCTTAGCATAGTTCTGGGTGTGGATAATAGGAAGGCCCTTGCTGGGTGTGCGTGGAACCAACCAATAGGCTTATAGCCTGAGTAGAATGAAAAGGGAAAGGAAGGCTCACTGCTTGCTGTTCCCACGTGCCATGTTATGAACTGTTTCTTCTCTGTCATGCTCTTCTGCCTTGCTATCCCACCTTGGAGCTAGCTGACTGGACTGAAACCTCTACAAACTGTGAGCTAAAGTAAACTTTTCCTCCTTTAATTTGTGGATGTGGGGTATTTTATCCCAGCAACAAGAAAGTAACTAAGACATAAACTATAACATCTATCATCTAGTGGCCACTGGTAATCCTTTGCCTCCTCCACCTTCAGAGGCATCTCTTCATCCTCGCTTCCAGAATTATACCATCTTCTTTCTTTGCCTCCTTCATCCCTCTCCTAGGGGCCCTAGATATTGTATTGGGATAATCTGGATGATCCAGGCTACTCTCCCATTTTGAGAGCCTTAATCCCATTGGCAAAGCCCATCACCACAAAAGGTAATATTTACAGATTCGTGGGTTGATTCTGTGCCATCCTGGAGGTGCATTACTCAGTCTGCCTCAGAGGGCATTCCACAGATTCTGGAAAAGGAGGGTGATTGGTAAAACTGATGGGTTTGTGGCTCAGAAAGATGTGCCTAGCAACAGAGAGAGCCGAGGAGTAAGGGTAGAGGTCTATGAAGTCGTTTGAAAGTGGTGGGAATTATTTAGATGACAGAAGGCACCCCTGGCTCAGTAGCTTTGAGAATTTACCTAGAGATCCTAGGAGCTGTAGCCTTTGGGACCTGGAAATGAGGTAGCATCTGCCTGGACAAGAAGGGCTCAGGACAAGGCCTCATGGAAGAATTGGGACTGAGCCCTGGGAGTAGGGTAGGACTCATGAAAGGACTAGGCAGTTGGGAAAGGGTGTATTTCAGATGAAGGGACAGATGTGTTGAGGTGGAAATGCAGAAATGGGCACAAAGAGTGCAGGCACAGAGTGGAGACTGGTCAGTTGGAAGGAAGCCTGTCCCTGGGCCACCAGCTGCCAGGGGGCTGTTGGGGGAGGGGACAGTGAAGGGACTTTGTAACTCTGTTTCTTCCTATCCAGCTTCATGTTTGAATGTTCCTTGTTTTTTTAATGTCTTCCTTCCATGAGACCCTCTTAGATCTGTGTGCACTGAGGTGAGTGAAGGCTGGGGAATTAAACAATCTCCCCGAAGTTATTAACAGTCACCCCAGAGCCAGGGCAGAAACCAGTTTTGTATTCCCTGGGGGTGGGGCAGGAATTAGCTTTGGGGAGGCTACTTGCATGTGAAGTGTCCAAATGGATGTTCCTCTATAGTCCACAGTCCTTCTAGACACAAGTGCTGCCAGCCTATGTTGGGGACGAGGACCTGAGGCTTTCAAGAGGAAGTAGTGTCTGAAGGAAAAGTCACAGCAAGTACAGAGCTCCCCAGAAGCAAGGGTGTCAGCAGAAGGCCTTCACTGTCCACATGAAGAACTGCTGCATGAAGGGGTCAGGCCAGTGCAAGCAGAACACAGGCACACGGGTCAACTTTCCCGCCTCCACCCCTGCCTGGGTAAGAGATTTTTCTTAACCTCAGTTTCCCACCCTTGCAACTAGCTTTAAAAGGCCCATCAGTATATGAAACCTTCAATAAATCAATAGGAAAAATATCTACTTAACTTTATGGCACTTTCCAAAGTTATCTGGGCACCCTTCTGTTCATGTGTTACATTTTCTAAATTCCATGGACTCTATTCCAGGAGATGCCTCATTCCAACAACTCAGAAAACTCTGGCTTCCTCCCCTAGAAACTGAGAAGACTCTCTGATCCCTTATCAATGAAAATGCACTTTTCTCATGCCTGCCAGAGGAGCCAGGAAGACAGAGAGACTTTGTGTCCTTGGTGTTAAGGTTCATTCTCACTCGTCCCTGGGAAGGTTGAGCCAACAGTGACTGGAGGAGGTGTCCACCATGATTGCAGATCTCAATGCATGGCTTGTCACAGAGAGAGCAGAGCCAGGGCTTTAGCTTAGCCAGACACCACCTGTGACTCTGTACAGTGGAGCGACAATGAAGTTTGTATACTGTAGGCTCTAGGCCTCCTAAGGAAGACACTAGTAATTCCTCCCTCTGCAGGGATAGGGTTAGCTTTCCAAACATGAGTGAATGCCTATGTGAAGAGGTTTTTCTTGTTGGTAAAGTGCATATCCTGGATAGTTACGCTGGTTATTTAGACATAGAGCCTAAGTGTCAGGAAAGGCCTGAGTTTGTGGATACCTCAGTCCTTGCCCCATGTTAACACAGTCCTGATTTCATAAACTTCCCAGACTCTACAACACATGCCTGCTGAGGAAATGTTGAAATGGAAACTGTCCTGAAAAACCTGGCCCAGGTGGCTTCTGCACACCCTGGCTTTGGGGTCCAACCCTGGTCCACAGATGCCCCCTGGCCTAATGTCCCACCCTTTCCTGGCTCTCCTCTGTGCCTCCTCTGTTGCCTCAGTGGAGCTTCCTCCCCATGACCACTGGGTACAATCCCAAATCTGATTAGAAGCAAGTTCTTTGTCGAACTTCTGTCAAACTTCTGTCCTGTTCCATTTTGTTCCTTCTGATTTGCAGTAGGCAAGCCACCAGCTGGCAGTAGCCTCAGCTCGTCTTGCTGTGTTCTCAGGTTGCTGCCTTAATCTTCAGGGGAGTGAGCACAGGCATGCTCTGAAGCCAGACAGCCTGGGTTCCAATCTCCACTCTCCCCCTACCTAACACATGGATTGTTACTTGATCTCTATGTTCCCCACTTTAGTATCTATAAAATGGGACACAGCACCCACCTCATAGGATTGTCATGAGGCTGGAGTGTGGTTTAAGGGTTCAGGAAATAACATCATCATCTCTCTTGTTTTATGAAAGGAAATAAGACTCAGAGACTGGCATGGTATTTTTCAGTTCACTACTAATGGCTGATGGTCCAGGACATGTATCTAATTTCAGTTAGACTCCTCTTTTCAGGATACTAGCTGCCTCTCAGGACTGAAGCAGCAGGCTCCAAGTGGTGAGACAGAAGAAGCCAAGTAGGGTAGCATTGGGGTGCAGATAGGATACAGGGTTTGGAGGTGTGGAAGTCAAAATGTTACACTGCCTTAGTTTTCCAGATGCAGCCTGGATTCCCACAAGCCTGCTTTTCAGTGAAATGACACTATCGTGCATTACTTGATGCCCCCTGGTGGTGAATAGAACCTCAAGAGAAGTACTACAGTACTATGCTTTGCAATTAGCCCACCATATTCATGAAAGATAATACATTTGTTTACCTGTGTACAGGCCTTCTTGGCACCTCTGAAGCATAACTCAGTTCTGGTTCTCCTCCTAGACACTAGCAAATGGCTTATGACTTGTCTTACTTTTCTCATTGCTCAGACAAAATACCTGATGCCTAATGTTAAAGGTGGAAAGGTTTATTTAGTTCACCGTTGCTTCAGTCCATAATCTGCTGCCCCCAAGGCAGGGAGGCATTGCAGAGTGGCATTGCAGAGGAGAAGCAGTCCATGCCAAAGCAGGGCAGGCAGAAGGCAGACAACAGTGAAGTAGCAAGCACCAAGCAATAACAGCAGCCCTCTTTCTGCCCTTATATTCCATCTAGGCTAACTAACCTTAGGGCCGGCAGCACTTACACCTAAGGAGGGCCTTCCCTTCAAATATGGATACCACACCAGAACTACAACAGACCTATCAGTGGACTGATTTAGTAATCACACACTCTTGATCCCAGAATCACACACTCCAGATATGGAAAGCCCATGACCTCATGAGGCTTTGGGAAGGCAACAAGACACAGCCACAACACAACTATTCATCTCCAGCAAATCACCTGACACTGAAGCCAGAGAGGATCAGCCAAAGTGGACCTGTGGTTCTGTTCCATTCTGTTCCTTCTGATTTGCAGTAGGCAAGCCACCAGCTGGCAGTAGCCTCAGCTTGTCCTCCTGTGTTCTCAGGTTGGGAAACAGATGAAGGAATCTTAGTAGGTGCAGGTTGTCTCAGTGCTCAGAGCTGAGGATCCTTCTGTCCTCAAGTCATGCTTCTGACTTGGCCAGGCCTTCCTTTGGCCTAGTAGTTTTGTTTTGTTTTTTCAGAGAACCAAGGACATTTGCAATGAGCTGCATCCAGAATAAATCTACACCCAGACATATAGTGATCAAGATCCTGGAAACTCAACAAAAGCTCAGAATATTAAAAGTTGTTAGAGAAAAGAAACAGATCATCTATAAAGGAAAGCCTATCAGAATCATGGCAGACTTATCAACACAAACCATCAAGGCAAGAAGAGCTTGGAGTGAAGTATTTCAGGTGCTGAAAGAAAACAACTTCCAACCCAGATTGATGTACCTTGCAAAACTATCTCTCAAATTTAATGGAGAAATAAAATATTTTCTTGATAAAGAACAACTGAAGAAATTCATGAGTGCCAAAACAATCCTACAAAGAGTACTAAAACATATTCTAGAAAGAATGAAACAGACTGCAACTTCAAGAACAACAGAAAGGAATCACCAAGCAGAGCAAGCAATTAAACAGAGGGAAAAAGGAGGATCCAAAAGCAGGAAAATATCATGACAAAGATAAGCCAGTACATATCAGTTATAATCATCAATGTAAATGGTCTCAATGCACCAACCAAAAGAAGCAGACTAGCAGAGTGGATCAGGAAACAAAATCCAACTATATGCTGTATACAAAAAACCCATTTAACTCAAAAGGAAATTTATAGACTGAAAATTAAAGGATGGAAAACAATACTCCATGTGACAGGAACACAGGAAAAAGTGTGTGTAACTATTCTTTTTACAGAGAACTTGAACTTCAAGAACAATCAAAAGAGATAAAGAAGGTCACTACATACTTGTGAGAAGGAAGTTTCAAGAGGAAGAACAATCCTAAACATCTATGCACCAAATATAGGAGCACCCACCTATAAAAGACACATTCTTACAGACATGAAGAATGAAATAAGTAGCAACACCATCATAACAGGGGACTTTAACACACCACTGTCACCAAGAGATAGATCAACTAGATAAAAAATTGGGAAAGAAATAACAGAACTTAACTAAACTTGTGTACATATGGACTTAGTAGACCTTTACAGAGTGTTCCACCCAACAGCATCAGAATACACAGTCTTCTCAGCTGCACATGGGACTTTCTCTAAAATAGGCCATATACTAGAACATAGAACATGTTTAAGTAAATGAAAAGGAATTGAAATAATCCCATGTATACTATCAGACCTGTTATGGTTTATGTCTGTGTGTCCCCCCAATGCCTCATGCGGACATGGGGCAGGCTTTTAAAGTTTGAATATGGGTGTAAGAACTGCACCTGCCCTGGAGTGGATAGTTTGCATATGTAAGGGAGAGGAAAAGGGTGCTTGAAGTGATTCCTCCCCCATTCCACCCTGGTGTGTGCTTGCAGCTTAGCTGTGTTCTGCGGACATGAGCTGTAGCTCTCCTCCATGTGCCACTCTGTCTTATAATCTGCCAAATATGGACTGAAACTTCTACGAACTGTAAGCGAAATAAACCTTTCCTTCCTTAATTTGGGGTGTCAGGTATTTTGTCCCAGCAGCGAGAAAAAAGTAACTGAGACAGAATTTGGTACCAGGAGTGGGGTCCTTGCTGTGACTATACCTGACCATGTGGTTCAAGAGCCTTTGGAAATGGCTTGTGGGGAATGTTTGGAAAGGTTTGGAGTTGTCACCTGAAAGAGAAGCGCTAGAACACCTTCGGCTGTTCTGTCTGGGAGATTCTGGTCAGAGCTCAGAAGACCAGAAAGCTGATAGAAATCTTGCCGGTAAAGACCAGGTTTGGGAGGTTTCTGCTGGGAAGAAGGACTGCATTGGTTGTTGGACTCCAGACGATGTGTGTTATGGCTTGGCAGAAAGTTTGTCTGCATTTTGCTCGTGTCCAGAGACTTTGCCTAAGACTGAGATTAAGGGCGGCAGCAGACTGATTAATCTGGCAAAAGAAATTTCAAGACAGTGGAATGTTGGGGCAGTGGCATGGCTATTGTTGGGAGATTTTAGCCAGATTTATATTGAGAATCAAGAACAAAGAGCCCAGCAGGATGATTTAAAATGTTGTGAGTTTGACCAGAAAGGAAGCTCCAGTAATGCTGTGGACTGCAAAGATAAGGCTGAGGAGATCTCCATTCCTGAGAAGGAACAGGAAAATAGAAAAGATGGCCTAAGGGCATCACAGGAAGCAGCAAGTCTCCACCCTTTGCAGCCTCAAAACTGCAAAGGTGAAAGACCTTGCCTTGAGGAGAAAGCTGTTGAGTGCCATGTTCCAGGATGGCGGCGGCAGCTGCCACAGGCTCCAGAATGGTGGCAGCATAGAAAATCTGTTTCTCAGAATTGGATTCAGAGTGCCCAGCGATCCAGGCACTCAACCCCTGTAGCCAAGAGAGAGGAAAGCTTGGCTACTGCTCCAGGGGGCAGCAGACCTTGGCATCATCCATGTGGCCCTGGCTTTAAGTGCATGGAGAATGCAGGAGTTCTGAGGTTAAAGAGGCTTCCACCCACATTTCAGAAGGCCTGGGAGGCCAGGCAGTGTGCTCCTGAGAGGGCAATATGTGAGGCTGTGAGTGTGAAGCAAAAGGTGCCCTGGAGACCTAGAAGTTTAAAAAAGCCAGGACTGTGGATTGTCTGAGGAAAACTGCCCAGAAGGAGCAAAGCAGGCCTAAGAGAGAAGTCGTGGAAGCTGTAACCACCAGAAATGCCACAGGGGTGGACTCATGCAAGCCCTTTGGAGCTCACAATGTGCCACA
>NW_004955459.1:350554-351651 GCF_000276665.1 Chinchilla lanigera
CTGTGTTCTGCGGACATGAGCTGTAGCTCTCCTCCATGTGCCACTCTGTCTTATAATCTGCCAAATATGGACTGAAACTTCCACGAACTGTAAGCGAAATAAACCTTTCCTTCCTTAATTTTGGGTGTCAGGTATTTTGTCCCAGCAGCGAGAAAAAAGTAACCAAGACAAGACCATAGTGCAATGAAACTGGAAATTAATGATGAAAGAAAACACAAAAACTCCATACACACTTGGA
This sequence comes from Chinchilla lanigera, assembly GCF_000276665.1. NCBI lineage: Eukaryota > Metazoa > Chordata > Mammalia > Rodentia > Chinchillidae > Chinchilla > Chinchilla lanigera. Next base: position 350,793 of record NW_004955459.1, read on the forward strand.
AATTAAATAACATCCTTCTGAATAACCAGTGGGTCACACATAAAATCCAAGTAGAGATAAAGCACTATTTACAATGAAATGAAAATGTACCTACAAACTCAGGAACCTGTGGGATGAAATGAAAGTAGTCCTCAGAGGAAATTTGTAATGGTGAATTCCCACCTCAGGAAAACAGAAGAAGCACACATAAATAATCTTATGCTGCACCACAACCACTTAGAAAAAGTAGAGCAAGTCAACCCAGAGCCCAAAGAAGGCAGGAAATCATAAATCTCAGAGTAGAAATTAATGCAATGGAGACTAAAAAGAAATACAAAAAATTAATGAATCAAAAGTTGGTTCTTTGAAAGAATAAATAAAATAGATAAACCCCTAGCCAACCTTATCAAAAAAAGGAAAGAAAACACTGAAATACACCCAATAAGGAATGATAGGGGTGAAAGCACTACAGATCCTGAATACCCACTTTGAAAATCTTTGCTTTCATAGGATGGAAAACACAGAGGAAATGGACAGATTTCTAGATACAGATGAATTACCAAAGCTGAATTAAGAAGATATAAAAATCCTGAACAACTCAATATCAGCCAGTGAAACTGAGAATGTAATTAAAAACTTGCCAGTGAAGAAAAGCCCAGGTCCTGATGGATTCACAGCTGAATTCTACAAGCAATTTAGGGAAGAGTTAACACTAATTCTTCTCAAACTCTTTAATAAAATTGAAAGGGAAGGAATTCTCCCCAACTTATTCCTGGAGGCAAGAATTATCCTAATACCAAAAACAGAGAAAGATCCAACAGAAAAGAGAACTACTGACCAATCTCCCTAATGAATACAGATGCAAAAATTCTCAATAAAA